>NC_081198.1:40707470-41007470 GCF_902713425.1 Acipenser ruthenus | reverse complement strand
GCAAGGCGGAGACTCGCCGGGTCCCGCATGTTGATCAGGGGGAATCTCGCCACTCTTCCACAGCTTCTTGAATTTTGAACGTCGGTTTTGAAACCAGATTTTCACCTATAGAATAAGAGAACCCCAATGATTAACACCCGCATCCACTTCAGTTATCCAATTACACTTCTCGCTGTAGACCTACTGCAAATTAAATAACACACCAATATCAAATATCTGCCAAGGTTTGAATAAGGAATTTATGTAGCCCTAACCTTCAAATAGTGTCGTAAACAGTAAACTCAATTCATTATCCGTATATCTCAATTTTAATTAGTTCACTAACTTATAAAAATGTACGGCAATTCATATATTACCAAGTCCAGAAGCCTTATACTTAAATTGTGCATTTTGTTATCAATTACTTATTTTACACATTGTAACATTGCCGTATTTTCTGCACATATCACACTGTAACACGTTTGCCACGCATAGCTTCTGATCAAATAGCTAAATAAAAGTTTCATTTTTGTATTTGTCACCACAGTCGTACCTGAGTTTGTGTAACGCCTAAGGAAGCCGCCAGCTCGGCTCTTTCAGGTAGCGCCAAATATTGGGTCTTTTGAAATCGTCTTTGAAGCGCAGCCAGTTGGAAACTCGAATAAATCGTTCTCGGCTTTCTAACTTTCTTTGGCTTGCCGTTCACCATCCGAACTTCGGGTTCACAGTCTTCTTTCTCTGCAGCAAAAGACATACAATAAATGCATAGCCTATACACAGGTGATTCTTGCCTCACATTCTGAAATTCCGTGCATTTAGGTTGTAGACTATACACACACATATATATATATATATATATATATATATATATATATATAAATCAGTTTACTTTTGCATTAACACTAAAGCGAAAAAAAAAACAGTAACAAAAACTAATACTAATCTGATAGAAATCCTGTAAATCACAGGTTAGCCTATGCAGCTTTAAAATAATAATAGTATCTATTTACCTGCATCAGTATGTGTTGGCGACGAAGTTGACCCATATGGACCGTATGAATTATAAGAACTACTAAACCCAAGCTCGTACGGTTTGGTGTTGTAAGGAACGCTGCTCAAGCCACTGGCATGGTACTGGTACGCGCTGAGCTGTCCATACGGCGATCCTCCACAATGTCCAGGCTGTTGGTTATTGTAGTAACTGCTGTCTGTAGCTGTGGACACAGGTAAAGTCGGAGATTCCTGGGGTTTGTGCATGCTCTGGTAGCTGTTCGAGGTAATCTGGTTCGAATGCATATCTGCAGCTAAACTGTCAAAAACTCCAGTCATCGTTTTACCAAAATATAAAGAAAACTTTACCCCAATAAATAACCGACAGATACAAAAAAAGCGTCTTTTAGAAAACAACAAGAACAACCCCCCCAAAAAAAACAAAAACTTGGAAACTAACAAGAGTCTGTCAGTGATTTGGATAACATCCTCATGCCAGTTTATGAAAAGGACGAAGCAGCACCGCTACAAGATCTCTGACTGTCTGCTGCCAAGGACGCTGGCGGGCGGGCATTTATCCGGTGTCACGTGCTCGCCAGGCGGCCGCAGCCAATAAGAAGGTCCACAGATTATACACCATCATGACCAAATTCTGAGCTCCATGTATAATGTTTTATTTAAAAAAAAATAAAACAACATAAATAAACTTTTCCAATGCACAAATATATTTCCACTAATACATGTTGATGTATGTGTGAGCGTGTATGACAGACAGTGCTGGGGAATGATGTCAGAATAGAACACACATGTATACAAAATAAACAACTAAGAATATGTTTCTATCTCCTTGGTTACATATTCTATGAATTATTACACTGTTGCCTTTTTGCCTTCTAAATATTGCCTATATATATATATATATATATATATATATATATATATATATATATATATATATATATATATAATTTTATTATGATGAATAATGTTTAAATGGGGTCAGAAAAAACTAGCTTCTTATTAGAGATTAAAGGTTTTAATTGATTGTGAATGTATTGATTAAGTGTACAATATGTACTTTAATCGATTTACTTTTTCGATTTAAAATAAATTCATTAAAAGTGCATGTGCTCAAAATAGCCAATAAAGTAACCCAAAAATACAAAACTTACTTTTATTAAATTTAATATAGAAAAACTGTTTTCTTTTTAAGTAGGGCCTAATGTTATCATGTTTAACAATCGCCTAAAATATAATAAAATACAACTGTCACCTTAATTCAGTTTAAAAATAATTAAGGCATGCATCGACGGTCTGCTGGTATATTAGAGCATAATTTTTTATTATAAACGTTATATAAACGTATTTTACTGAATTTTTGGGGGCGGTTCATTAATACAATTCAATAGCACAAGACGTATAAGATATGTAATTTGATTAATCTATTAGCTGTTGTGCTCATGGTCTGGTCAAGCCATTATACAATTTAAATATTAAAAAAACACATGTCCCATTAAATCTCCTAATCGAAATAAATTGAAAGAAAATTGATCAGCAAACCAACTTGCACAGGCCCATGGTTCTCCATTTTGTTCATTTGGAAATACTGTAAGAGTTCTTGCCTTACAGCGCCACCTGGTGGCACCATTAACTTCAGCAGTTTTTAATTTTGTCGGCAGACAGGCGGTGTAAGTAATTAAACCTCGGCGCCAGCCCTCTCAAACTCACAGGTGAGCAAAATAGCAATTAAAAACCGCAGCATTATGCCAGCGCTTACCGAAGCTCGGCTTTGTCATTGCAAATACTTGTTTTAACAGTAGTGTATTGCAAAAACAAGTTACTGTCATCGAAAACATTTTCTCTCAAAATCCTTTACTGAGTTATGCTGATATGTTCTTTTTTAATTTTTAATTTTTTTACTGGGGGCGTTTAGCGCTGAGTTCTTAAAGTTGATCACTTGTGTGTGTGTGTGTGTGTGTGTGTGTGTGTGTGTGTGTGTGTGTGTGTGTGTGTGTGTGTGTGTGTGTGTGTCATATATATATATATATATATATATATATATATATATATATATATATATATATATATATATATATACATACACACACACACTGCTGTGCAAAAGTCTTAGACATCATTTTTCTACTCTGATGCATTATGAGCATCAACAATTTACTCAAAGCCTCCATTAGTGTTTTCTACTATTATAACAACCTTGACTTGCATAAAGAAGGAAAAACATTGAGTGAAACAGCTAGCAAGGTGTGGTATCCAAAGCATAATCAACAAGTACAGAGAAACATCATCTGTAATTGACAAACCCAGGACTGGAAGACCCAAAAAGATGTCTAACAAGGATGAGCAATACTTGAAGATAATATCCTTAAGGAATATCCTTAATATAAAGTGTTACCGAGATATCTCTAAAACATTTTAAGATATCTCAAAATAACTTCCTGTTCATTTGGAGATATCTCTAAATGGACAGGAAGTCGTTTACAGATATCTTCAAATATGACTTCCTATTCATTCTGAGATATCTTTAAATGAACAGGAAGTTATTTAGAGATATCTTCAAATGATTTAGAGATATCTTTTAAACCCTCATTTTAAGATATCTCTAAATGACAGTTTGGCGTACCATGCTAGCAAAATCTACATGGTTTCCATATTATATAAAGATATCTGTAAATCAATTTGAGATATCTATATTTCATTTTTAGATATCTCTAATTGATCTACAGATATCATACAATTAATTTTACATATCTTAAAAACGGCACAATTAAAGATATCTGTAATTGAATTTGCGATATCTCAAAATGATTTACTGATATCTCTAAATATTTAAAGGTATCTTAAAATGCAACTTGAGATATCTCTAAATGGTAATTTGGCTTACCATACAGAAAGTGCCTTATACTGTATATATGAGAAAGCTGTTACTTTAATTGTTCCTGAAAAATGTTATCAGTAGAGTATAACAACAAATAGAGACATTTTGGTGAAGAAAGGATATCCTGTTTGTTTCTTCTCAGAGCTTCAGGGGAGTTTACATTTATAATCTTCATAGTACCAGGAGCAGTCTTGTTGAGTTCACTGAGGTACATTGACAAGAGGGGTTGAATCAGTCTGTGTGCAGCTACAGTGAGAGAATCTAAATAAACTGAATAACAAGCTCTGACGAGGAGTGAGCACAGAAGTGTGAACTATGGAGTACCCAGGAATCCTATTTCAGCTTCAGCATGACTGTGGGATCTTTAAGTGACTGGAACATTTCACATCACCAACATAGTTAAATACGACTGACAATCATTTTGATTACCTGCTAAATAAATGCAAAATGAGTGCTACAAATGTTAAACGAAGTGATAAGCAAGCATTTGTATTACATTTTCACTTCTTTATATTGTGAACATCCTGCTGTTCTTTGTGATGACATCTTTTGGATCCTTAACATTAAGATTTTTATATTACAACACTGTATATCAGCAGGTCACATTGTTGGAGTTCAGCTAGGCAGTGGGAGTGAAACTGAGCTACGGCACAAAAAGCAAGGAGGTACCCTGAATACCGCAGGAACTTTGTCTTTGTAATACATGTAGCTGCATATCCTGAGTTAAAGCTAAAGAAAACAAACAAATAAACAAAGAATCTTCAACACCAGTTAATGTAGTAAGTGCTAATAAGGTTTTAGTTATAAACAGAAGCAGATTGAAAAGAAAAAAAAACGGTCTCAGTCTAGTTGACAGGTGTTTCAACAGGCATCTAGCTGTTGATATAACTGAATGGTATAATTACATGGTGACTGTCACTGTAAAATAATTGCATGGTATACCAGTCTATGATGGTAGGCTTGATTTATTCCATTGTTGCTGTGTAAATAATAAAAAGGATTGCACAAACTACAGTCCAAGCAGCTGGTCTGTAGTTGCCAATAGGGTGTCTGTAAATTCATCACTTGGCCAATAGTTCACAATTTGGTTATTTAATTTCTACCTGGCAAATACAACTCCTGATCAAAGTGGAAACATATCACAATTTTTGCTTAATCCCTAGAAAGTGGCAATAAAGGGGTATGACTGCATTTGTTCCCTTTGTTGAAATGACCCATTTTAAAGATTCTGACTGCAAATATCGGGCTCCCTCTTGTGACCAGTCTCTATATATGCAGGTCCCATTTAATAGGAAACTGCATGAAGACGGTTTAGGAATCTTGTCTATCATGCTCACAATGTCTCAAACCTGCCCTGGAGGGCTCAGCCTCTCTAGGGTGGGGGAGCAGGTTAATCTAGGGGTAAACATGATAACCTTTTTGCTAAATGTAATGCGCAAATACAGCAGCAGATGGCAGTATAGCACAGGTAGAGAGTGGGAGCTATGAAGGCAGTAGTGGTTGGGCTTGGACACACGTGCTTCACATGATTCGTTTTCAAGCTGTGTAAGGACAATGAAGGCACATGTTCTTATTTTTAGGCTGTACATGCGCATGACATGTAATGGGTTTCAATTCATACTGTACTTTATACACTTGTTGTAAGTTAACAAATGAATTGAAAAAAACATCTTTGTGGATGTTGTGTGAATCCTATGTGAAAAAAAAGAAATACTATGATATTATTATTATTTATTTCTTAGCAGACGCCCTTATCCAGGGCGACTTACAATTGTTACAAGATATCACATTATTTTTACATACAATTACATTATTTTTTACATACAATTACCCATTTATAAAGTTGGGTTTTTACTGGAGCAATCTAGGTAAAGTACCTTGCTCAAGGGTACAGCAGCAGAGTCCCCAACCTGAGATTGAATCCACAACCCTCCAGTCAAGAGTCCAGAGCCCTAACCACTACTCCACACTGCTGATATCTTGTAACAATTATAAGTTGTCTTGAATAAGGGCGTCTGCTAAGAAATAAATAATTATAATTAATTATGTGGAAAGGTCTATATGTCATGTGAGGTGATCTGCTCAAGCACAATGTGTGAAGGCTAATGGGCAAATCTTGTAATACATTTAAAACCTACTGTCCTTGAAATTCTTCTTCTTGTCCGTACAGTATAAAAAGAAGATTCTTATTAGGAAGCTATAACCGTCTTAAGAGATTATTTGTTTCAGTATAATAAAAAGAAAATTGTTTGTTCAATAAGATGCAATACAAAATACTGCAACCTGGAAAACTTATGAGACATTATTACTTTGTTTCTGTGTGCAAAATGTAATGGTCTTGAAGTTACTTCAGATATTTATTCCTCCACCAAGGATTTACTGTTTCTCATTTTTGTCAGTGGAATGGGGTAAAAACATCCCTGGGAGGCACCTTCATTATTCAGGCCTGAAGATCATTGCACTGGGAAAAATAAAACAGCCTTGTCCCAGATATCGTGTCCTGTTCATGTGTTTTACATTCACCTGTCAAATTTTTAAGGTTTGTGTGCCATGTATTTACAAACTGATATATAATACTTACACTCAATACACACCTTGGGCAACATGTCTGTAATAACAATTTTGGAAGAGAATACAAAAACAACAATCATTTCAGAAAGGAAACTACAATTGAGACGGTTTCAACAATTCACAAAGAGTGGAAATGCCATGCCATTTCTGCATTGTTTCTACATCCTATCAATGGTAGACACAGAGATCCAGGACTGCTTTATGGGAAGGGGGTGCCTTTGAAGTGTGAGGGCAGTCCTGTATTTCTTTCAGGATGAGTGCTGCTGAGGTGGCACAGTCTGATTCATCAGTCCAAATAACACCACACAATTACCGGATGTCTGTGGGGCTTTATGAATCATTCCTGATTCAATTTAATCGTCACTGAAATTCCTTTGTGTGGGGTGTGGCAGCTGACAGAGTGGCTTAATATGGCGTACTTGTACTCTGAGAGCCCAGGCATAAAATAATGAAAACACATACAGTAATTCTATCGGCTTTGGGGAGGAAGGGGTCACTTGAGAGAATTCACTGTTAGATCAGAATAGGCAATGTGAAAGAGCCTACCAGTTAATATTTATCCTTACACAAAGTGCTGCTTTATGTTAAAGATTAATCATTTTTATGGGATCTGTGGAGTGCATCTGTGGTCTCTTTCAACCTTGAAAGCTGATTAATATGTGACTGGACCTGTAAACTTCCTTTCATAAAGGAACTTTGTCCAGTCTTAGCAAGCAGCATGAGGTGGCATGACTTAGCATTCAAGTAATGGTTAATGGGCAAGTAATCTCTTTATGTTCAGTGCTGACACAGGGAATAAACATTTTTCACTTGGTATTTTCTTAGTTAATATTTTGTGTGCAGAAAAATAGGAGAAAAAGGTTTCAATTAAACAAAACATTTAAATTGATAGTCACCTTGGATTTTCATAATATTGTTATATGCGGTAATGTGCACCACACATTGACCTGTGACTGCACATAAATACAGAAGCGTTCTTTGATTTTTACAAAGCACATTAGCAGGGAAATTCCATAAAGCCACCCATTTAGAACATTTTTTTTGTAGTCATATCAGTATACATTGTTATCATTATGATCTTGTGCCTTACATATCCACTCCTTATACGTTAATTACGTTTTACTGGCTAAAAAGATTCAGAACTGGCATTGTTGAGCTTTTAAAGCAGTCAGTCTTGTAATGCTTCATTCAGGGTGTGGATCAATTATGCAGAAAATCAGCTAACCAGACTACCTACACCCCCATTAGTCCATTTACTTCCTGCTGTACTGTATTTAAATGAACCATCAATTACATTCATCAGTCACCAGGCAATAACATAAATCGATGCATTTTTAAATCCATTTGACAAGCATCAAAAAGCATTTCTAATAAAGCTGGATCGCTTCTTAATATCTTTAGGTGACTGATCACTGTTTGTGATCCACCCCTCCACATCTCTGGTTTCTTCCATTAATATTGTAATCTAACAGCAGTGAATCAGACCGTATGTATCCAGCTGCAATTCAAGTCCCACATACTGTACAGCCATGGGGAAAAAAAAACAAAAAACTTTTTTTATATCAGATCCAATTGTTGTTAAATTCAGCTAGCTATAGGTATTGTATAAAAGATAACTGCCTCTATAAGTTGTGGGTCACTCTTCTGTCCACAGAAATGCAAAAAACATTCTGAAGGCACTGTAGCACTGTACTGAAAATTATCCCATGGCAGCATTGAAAATGATAGTAATTTCTTTTATAGGGATTATGTTTTCAATTAGAGTCAGGGTTTGCAAAGACATGGAGAACAGTAGCATCACCAGCACTGCAGTACAACGTCAGGTAACCTGGCTAATGTATGTGTATGTGTGTGTGTGTGTGTGGGGGGGGGTGGGGGGGGGGGGGCGCTGGTTAACTGTTTTTTTTTGTGTAATCGACCTACACCACGAGTGTATCAAGGACACATGGCGAGACTGAAAAACACTGCAAGCTCCTAGCTTTTCATGCTTTTCGTTATGAACCTTTGCAGCAAACAACCAAATTAATATCTAACACATTTTAAGAAAATGTTTTAAATGTTTTATTGGGAACAGGTAGTGGTCTTGTTAATTGACAATCTGGTTAATAGACTTTCTGTATACTCATCTAACAGAAGCTACAACATAAAATAAAGCTCTGAATAGAAAAATCTACCCCACGTATCCTACTGCACTGAAGATCTTTTTACTGTGAGTATAACGCAACAAACAAAACAATGTCCCAGCAACACAAGTTTAAGCTTGTGAATTTCTTTCCCAAATGAAGGGAATATTTGACCAAATTCTTTAGTGAAGGCTTGTGACATAGCTAGACTTGTCTTGTATCTTTTTTTTACATCTCCATTTTCACTGACAAAGGCCATGCTGTCAGAACACACCAAAAAAATGTGTATGAACTGCAGAGTGTGGGTCATAGTCTTCTTGAACTTGGCAGTTTCAGATAGAGAAAATAAAGTAAACCATGGTAAAAGCATAGCAAAGTGTAGCGAAAACATAACACCGTGAAAGCATGGGATTTGGTCAAAAGCATGATCAGCCATGGTAACCACAGGAAACAATAGAATTGGCTCAAAATTCAGTTTAAGAAAAAAAAAAACTGACATTGCTTTTAATTCAATACAAAGTTTGAACCATTTATTTATTTTACACTGGTGATCAAACTTTAGATCCATACAAGCTAGAATAGTGCTCTTTAAAACTGTACAAATGTTTAACAAGACATACCTCCCCCTGCCAAGTGCTGCCTGCTGGCTAAATAGTTAAAATAGTTACCAAGTGAGACTGTTTCTTTTCTTTATTAGGAATAACAGGTGGCTTTGATGTGTGTGTTTTAGTACACTATGCATGTGATAAAGAGCAATGGCCATCGAGAGTTTTAAGGTATTTCCTTTAAAGGCACACATCTTTGAAGCAGGACTTTTCTCTGGCTTCACTGGCTTATTTACTGTCAATGACGCATCTGCTTGGCCCAGAAGACACTGCTGAGGTTAAATGACCCAGGAAGTGCAAAAGCGAACTGGTAAACAAAAAAGGTGTCAAAACTGAAAAGCTTCCTTTAACCGAAAGTAGATCTCATGTTTTCAACTGAAAAAGCATGTGTACTGTAACATATGTTTCTTTCAAAAGTGCACATTTGAGATCTATGTAGCTAATGGCAGTGCAAAAATGGCTAATATTTATGGAATTATTTTGTTAGTAGCAATTACTTTAAAGGGCGACTGTATTTAGGTTTGCCACTGTTTAGATTATTAAAATAACCCCACGTACTATGATAGAATATCTTTTGGTTTTAAGCAATCCCATTTTGCATAAACATCAGCAGATTTCCACAAGCTATCAGAAAAAATTGATTTGATAACACAGAAATTGAGCAAGATCTTTTGGGTAAGTAAAAGGAATCCTTTCCTGGAGGTTATGTTGTATCATGTGAACCACACCCTGCCTTCTTGACACACCTTCACAGTGAATACCTTCACCTAAGGATGTTATCTTTATGGGGTGTGAGTCAGGATAAAACAGGGCAGGGCAAACCGATAAAATCTGTTTTCACTTGTTTTGTTTAGATCCTGAGGGAATTGGATTTGAACACTTCCTTAATTATAGACATGGTTTGTGTAGCTGTTTTATAACGGGCACTGCATTGAAATCCCTTTGCAGCTTACTGGTTGCAGTAGCTCTTGTTTCCATTATTGCTGCTAACATATCATTAATAAGGATCAGGATGAATATTTGCATATTGTTTTTAATTATAAAAAGACTCCAAAAATTAAATTATAATATAGCATTCTATTACAACATGTAACCTTCCAATTTACCTTCCAAAGCAAAGACAGCCATACGCTCTATTTAAATAAATGATTGGCGGGGGACTTACTTGACAGTGTGTGTGTGTGTGTGTGTGTGTGTGTGTGTATATATATATATATATATATATATATATATATATATATATATGTACTAGTGAGTGAGAGTGGTAAGAACACTTGTGTGTCTTCAGTTAAAAATACACAAAGGAATTTAAAATTTAAAATTTCAGAATGCCAACACAGAATTTGTACAGTGAGTTAGACAGAGAGCATAGAATGGTAAACTATGGAAGAATTAAATGCGCCCAGTCACCCAGTAATTATATTAGATTTTAAAAACTGAACATCATTGAAGGACACCGCACCTTTGAAATCTGTGAACAGATTTTGTTAATGCCTTAGGTTGCACACCAGCTCCAGACTAAACTGGAACACATTGGATAACCTTTTTTTTTCCACTCAACTGAATCTGAAAGTAGCTGCCAGGTACAGAACTGGAAGCACACTGAAGAATGAGTTGAAATGCTTCCAACAAGTATGTACCTTTGACAGCGCATGAACATTGAGTTCTAAGAGACTTTTTTGGAACGGTCTGGTGTGTTGATACACATAACCTAACAAGTCCCGACCAGCAATGCTAGGAAACCAAAAAAAAAAAGAATCTTCAAACAACAGGGGCTTGCAGGGAATACAACCAATGTCTATTGTTGCTCTTTGTTTTTAATGCCACATGTATCACAGGAAAGTATATATGTAAATATGTGGGTCATCGCTAAAGTATAGTAAATGTGTGGTAAAGCACAGCATGGTGAATAACGTTAGGTTATTTACCATAACCCTGGTTCCCTGAAAGAGAAGACTACCACCAAAACATTACTTACGGGATATGCCTGCCTGTTGGTAGGTATTTACTGAGCTCTCTACACCACAGCTGCCTATAGGCCCCTTCCTGGGGTGACATCCTCGGTCCCATCTACCAAGGGGTTAAAACCGTCAGCCCACGGAAGCCATTTCTCTTTTTGCATCGAAACCGTGAGGGCGACCGATGTGACCTCCCTGGTTGGTGGTTGTCTTCTCTTTCATGGAACCAGTGTTACGGTAAGTAATCTAACGTTCCCTTTCAATTCGAAGACCACCACCAAAACATTATGTATGGGAAATGTATACCAGAGCCATTGCGAGGGAGAAAGAACGGCAGCACATAAGGGACGCATCAGAACCGCATAACCCAAGGTTAGCGGTGCGAGCGTGCAGCCTGAAGGACCCTCGTGCCTAAGGAAGGCAAGGAAGGATCTATCACGTTAAGGCGATAGAACCTGGAAAAGGTATGGGGTGTAGCCCAGCTAGCTGCATTACAAATATCTAACAGTGAGACCCCTCTGAAGAGGGCCCAATTTGTAGCCAACCCTCTGGTAGTATGCGCGGCTACCCTCCCAGGTGGGGGCAAGCCGACATGATCATATGCAGTCGATACTGTATCCACAATCTAGTGCGACAGTTGCTGCTTCGAGAGTGGCTGTCCTAGGGTCCGTATCCTGTGACAGACAAAGAGCTGGTCAGGATGATGCAGGGTTCTTGTTCTATCCACGTAACACCTCAATGCTCGCACCAGACAGAAGAAGTTCAATCTCCTATCCTCCTCCGAAGTAAACGTAGGTGGATGGAAAGACTCCAGTTCCACAGACTGGTTAATGTTGAGACTGTGATCACCTTAGGGAGGAAAGCAGGGTTTGTACGCAGTGACACCCTGCTACCATCGTCCCAAATACTCATACAGGAGCTGTGTACTGACAGTGTTTGTAGCTCACTGACCAAATTCACGGAGGTGATAGCCAAGAGGAAGGCTGTCTTCATAGACAGATACTTCAACTCAGTGGAGTGTATGGGCTCAAATGGGACCTTCATAAGAGCCTCCAGTACAATATGAAGGCTCCATTCGGGGAGAACGACCCTCCTGGAAGGGCGTAACCGCCGAGCGCCTTTA
This sequence comes from Acipenser ruthenus, assembly GCF_902713425.1. Taxonomy (NCBI): domain Eukaryota; kingdom Metazoa; phylum Chordata; class Actinopteri; order Acipenseriformes; family Acipenseridae; genus Acipenser; species Acipenser ruthenus. The sequence goes on along the minus strand of NC_081198.1, from coordinate 40,995,225 downwards.
AAAAACCGGGTTGCCAAAAAAGTCAGCATTTGGAACCTCCGCTCCTTCAAAAAGAGACTCATTGAGGAGTCTCAGGTCTAGGATGGGGCGAAAGCCGCCGTCCTTCTTGGGTACCAGAAAATATCTCGAGTAGAACCCCTCTCTGTAGGAGGTGGGGTCTACAAGACGAATTGCTCATTTGCACAGCAAGGCAGCCACTTCTTTCTCAAGTACCGAGACCTGAAGAAGGTCTGTAATGGATGTATTCGTGACCCCTCAAAAGGGAGGAGGCCCCAAGCAGAACTGTAGCGTGTAACCTTTGTGCACGACAGCGAGCACCCAGGTGTCCGAGGTGCAAGCGCGCCAGTATTGCAGCTGGTGTGTGGAGAACGGATGGGTCTGAGGCCGCAAGCCTTCAAGGCCCCTGCTGGAGCTGCTGAGGTTGAGGTGGAGCCCTTTGGGGCGGCTGCCTATGGCGACAGGCTTGGAACTGCCTTGCGGGAGGGGCCGGTTGCCTTCTGCCACTGTGGCTTGCCTTGAAGGCCAGAGATCTGGAGCACTGAAGCACTGGGGGGCAGCTAAAGCAGCGGTGCCTACCCTAACTGCGTGTAGTCACACACCTGGTCAACACGCAGCATACACCAGGGAGACACACAGGCTAAAGCCACAACGAGTGAGCTGAAAAGCAACTGCAAAACAACTGCAAAACAACTGGGTGAGAACACTGGGTGTTGATTTTTAATTTTTTTTTTTTTTAAACCCGACACACCGGGGTGGGGGGGCTGAAGCAGCCGGCGAGGTCTACTCTACAGCAGGTTAGGTGAAAACACAACTCCGGTGGAGGAAAACACGGCTGACTGGCTGTTGTTGTTTTTTAAAACTACAGTGCAGCTATCCACAGCACAACACAGGCAAACGGGTCAACAACAGGCATGTAACAACAACAATAAATACTTTTATTTCGTCCAACTGCACACACGGCAGCCGACGGAATCACTCGACAGCGAGGGTACAGCAAAGCCTAGCCCCATTGGAGGAACTGCATTCTCCCCAAGAGTGTAGGCTAGAAAAGACAACACATGCACTCCTTTAAATCAATAATGCACAGGATGTCGCTCACATACGACAGACAGTAAGAAAAGGCAGCCTACAATGCAAGCGAGCAAGCTGCTGAAGAAAGAAGACAGGAAAAAAGAGGCTTTGATTTGGAGCTGCTGATTCCACGAAAGGGCGGGCCAGCTTTCAGCACGAATGCAGGGGAACTGCAGTCAACTCAGAAAAGCTCTTTTTGAAAACACGCTCTGTTCAACATTACCGTCTTGAGAAACAAAAAGAGAAATGGCTTCCGTGGGCTGACAGTTTTAACCTGTCATTAGGCGGGACCGAGGATGTCACCCCAGGAAGGGGCCTATCGGCAGCTCTGATATAAGAGCTCAGTAAATACCTACTAATAGGCAGGCATATCCCATAAGTAGTGTTTTGGTGGTTGTCTTTGAATTGAAAGGGAACTGGGTATTATGGTAAAGCAAGGTTAAAAGAAAGTCAGGAAGGCTGAGTATCAGCATAGTTCAGTCTTACAATGTAGCTCAAGGGTCTGCTATAAATGGAGAATTATGTAATTATATATAATATTCATGTTATAGCAAAAAAAGTGTCTTGCCTTTCACAGTTATATCTAATCCTATTCTAAACCTGTTAGTAGCATATAATGTTTATAGATTCAGAAATGCAAGCAAAAAAAATAATTAAAATTGAATGTCAAATGCTTTGACTAGAAGTCTTTCTCAATGTCTTCAGTTTCTAGATATATAATTATAAGAACTTAAGTACAAGCTCCCAAATGAATATTTTCAGGGTTTTTTTTTCTTTTGTTATATTTAAAAGAGGCAAGGTGAAGTTTAGACAGGCTAACTCAGCAGGAAATTCCTCCTTGATCTGCATGTTGTTTCATGAATGTGCTTATAGACAGACATGCCTTTCTCAAAAAGGGCTGTTCCTGTGACTGCACTGCATGTAAGCATTCAAAATTCTAAAAGGTATAGACAATGTCGACCCAGGGGACTTTTTCAACCTGAAAAAAAGAAACAAGAACCAGGGGTCACAAATGGAGATTAGATAAAGGGGCATTCAGAACAGAAAATAGGAAGCACTTTTTTACACAGAGAATTGTGAGGGTCTGGAATCAACTCCCCAGTAATGTTGTTGAAGCCGACACCCTGGGATCCTTCAAGAAGCTGCTTGATGAGATTCTGGGATCAAAAAGCTACTAACAACCAAACGAGCAAGATGGGCCGAATGGCCTCCTCTCGTTTGTAAACTTTCTTATGTTCTTATGTGTTTAATTAATACACACAAGCATGATGGCTTCAGGCTACTTTTTTTATATTCAGATTTTTTTTTTTTTTTATATGTCGGTAAAACCTGCTTAATTTATAGCTACTAAGCATGTCTGTCATTTGCTGTTAAAAAAATTAAAAAGACAAAAAAAAAAATCAATACCCTAATGAATTTAAAACAATCCATGTACAAATTGTAGATTTAAGTCATAAATGCCATTTTTGACTTACTATTGCATTCAGGGTTATCAGGAAAAGTAGCATGTCACGCAAGGGGCCATGTCACGCCATTGACTATGCAGTTAATAATACTAGTTAGTTAGTTGGCCTTAAAATGGGTAAAAGCAAATATCTATAAGTTTGACTTTTCAACTCTTTTGTCCCTACCTGTGTTGTGGTATAGAGTAGAGGGAGGGGGAACCAACACAGTTTCAGTGTCACAGTTTAACTTAATAGTAGGTATGGGAATGGTAAAAATGTATTCAAATGGACCTACATATTTATGAATGTGTAATAATAATAAAACCTTTAAATCTTGGTGTTTTAATGACTCACACAAAGATCACTAAGCTGTATAACCTGTATGACGAATCCTGTTCTCTACCAGACTGACTCCAGTTCCATTTCCTCACAGTATATCAGACTCCAATCAGCACTGTAAGGAGATCTTGGGCGTTTTCCCATTTCCTTCTTCTACCCTTCCAGAACTCTTTTGCTAGTTGAAGGGGATCAACATAGTGAAACAAAAGACCATATCCATGTCAGCTCCTTAAGTGGCAGTCGCTTCCTTCAAGCTGGAAGTGCACATTATTTCCCATTATTCAAGCCTTCTCTATCAGGTTTCTTTTTTTGTGTTGTCTCCACTGTTTGACCCTTTGATGTTCAGATTACCCTGCAGCCCATTGGCTGTTCACAGAATATTCTCTTTGCTTTTGTCTCGAGTCAGATGAAAATGAGAAGTTTGTCTTGATCTCTGTCTTGGAGAGAAATCAGTCTGCACTAGAGCGATGTATATCCAGCATTAGTGTTCAGTTAATCACAGCTTATAAAAATAAAAGTAATGAATGATCTGGAAAGGTGAAGGTCAAGGGTTCATTAGATTGTACAAAAATATATTTGAAGATCCCAAAGTTATTTAAAGATCGAAATTTATTTATATGGATTACACAGCTTTTAGAATGAGTTTGATTGCCTTCCATTGATCAATTGATTTTTTGTCATTGCCCAGAGATTTGTTTCTTTTGGTAATGTCCCCTCGGGACATACTGCTCATACCTTTTGATTGTTATCATCTGATTTAGAAGAAAAAAAACAATGATGTTTTCTTGTGTACTTTTATATTAGTGTAAACTGTAAAATCAAATTTTTGAATTACTTACTATTCCTATGCAAAATTCTAATGAGGCTGTATCTTGGGGTTAAAAATGTAAAGATCAAATGAAAGAGAGTGCATGAGGATGTGGCATCAAACCAGATATCTTTGCCCATTACACCCGTCTTGTAAACTCACTGGTTATGCTAGGGTAAGGTTTTATATAAATGGTGCCTGCATATCTAAGAATTATGATAACAAACTGGTTATTTTGTAGTTCAAAGAACTGTTGAGATCTCGGGCGGATGCCCCTTGTTTATGCATAAAACTGGTTCTAATCAACAAAACTTCGGCCTAAAGGTGTCATCATGGGCTGCCGGTTGGCACACCACCAAGAAAGGGTGGTGAACTCTGTTCATTGGTGAAAATAGGAGATTTCTACTACCTGTAGGATGTGACCTGCCCCGTATATTAATGTTTGTAACCTGTATTTCATTGTATAGAGTTGTTCAGAATCCTTCCAACCTTCCTGAAACCTGTAGGATTACCTGCAGTTCTTTTGGCTTGAATACTATCTGTCGAGACCTGTAGGTTGACCTACAGCTTCTGCTGTGATTGCGTTATGTACTTTGGATTTGCTTTGTTCCTGAATTAAACTCTTTTGATTGAAGATTACCTGAAGAAGACTGAATTATTACTTTTAAGAAAAAAAAAAACCTATTACAAGAGTTTAACACGCAGTCGTGCTATCATAGAATTCCTGAGGAGCAACCTTTTAATTTGACTTTGCTGTAAAAAAAGGTTTACAAGTAATAAAATGTTTTTCACCATATCTCTCCCTGGTGGGTGAGGCTGGTCAAATTCTATTCCTCTTTCTTAAAAACCTACATGACGTATATCACCTTTTATATATTCAGGTAAAAACATAAATAAATAAAAAAAAATATCTAGAATGTTATTGCACTGAAGTGGTGTTGTCTTTCCTAAGAAATAATTTGTGTTGCATTTGATAATACTATCACTGATTCAGTCTGCTAGGTGTTCAAATTGATTTAGGAATACAATGATTACCATCTCTAATTCCTTCCTTAGGGTGGAAGTCTGCAGTCTGTTCAACATCAATGGAATCTCCTGCCCAGCCAAAGGCCCTATATGAGCCCTCTATCAAAGTCAGATTCATTTCTTGACCAACCCTATTATTATTATTATTATTATTATTATTATTATTATTATTATTATTATTATTATTATTATTATTATTATTAGTTTATTTAGCATCCAAGGCAACTTACAGAGACTAGGGTGTGTGAACTATGCATCAGCTGCAGAGTCTCTTACAACTATGTCTCACCCGAAAGACGGAGCACAAAGGCGTTAAGTGACTTACTCAGGGTCACATAATGAGTCAGTGGCTGAGGTGGGATTTGAACCGGTGGACCTCATGGTTACAAGCCTGTTTCTTTAACCACTGGACCACACAGCATCCTCTAACCCTACTACAAATACACCACGTAAACCCTCTGGAATAGTGTTCTATTACAATCTATTGATTGTAGCAGTTCCAGATACATGTTAATAGAGGGCCTGATAAATGTGAGCTCTGCCATTAGCAATGGTTTACAAGCTATCAGCTGCTTTACTCATTCATTCAAACTCAGGCATTACCCTTGTGGTGTATAATTACCAGTCACAAGTTTGAGAGTCCAGTGCTGTAATCTTCAGTGTGAACCTTTTATTTTTTGGGGCTCTATTATGATGCAAAGGCCCATTTTCTGAGAGGAATAAAACAATGATAACAGTTTAAAACAAGCAAGACAAAAGTGTTATTACAGCTATGAACGGGTTATACATTAACATAATGGCCACAAATTGATATCAAATGGATTTACTGTTACCCTACTGTGGTGTTCCATTTGAATCTATCTTCAGAACTATATAATTAATTGCAAAATAGTTATAAAATATGAGTTAGTCAGATGTTACTCTATTCTACTGAAATTTGTTCTTTTTTTCTACTTTTATAGCAATAACCAGCCCAGTATGCCAGCATTCTCAGCTTACCTCCAAAAATAAAAAGTGGTTTTACACCTTATACCCCCACAAACCGTTACACTTGACTACACCTCTACCGATAACATTTGATTTCCTCTCTGTAATTTGCCTTCAGAATAGTACTCACTACCTGCTATCTGTCTGGCATTATTCAGAATTCACATGAACTGAGTCCTGGTGATTTAAAGAACACCACATTGCTCTTGTTCTACTTGTGTGGTAAACAAACATGATGAGTGTGTGTTTGTTAGCAACCATGAATCTTCAGAAGCTCACAGTCAGCAGAAATGAACTGTTTGTTGCAGCCTTGCAGCAGGAACAGGGTGGGTATTGTCAGTAGGGAGTGGCTGTGGTGTTCATTCATGGCTTGTTAAAACATGTTGCTTTGAAAAACCACTGAATAGCATCAGGATACACCTGGACCGTTACTACCGTATGATGTGCAGCGATGATACAAGGTGTTTGTTTTTGTGTTCATACAAAATGTGGGGTGAATAGCCTCACATGATAAAAACATGTTATTTTCAGATTAGGGGCCCTAACAGCCTGACAATAGAGACAGTTTCATGGAATAGAATACTAATGTCAGCCAAACAGAACACCTTTTTTTTATAAATACAGTAGAATATATTTTAAGATTATACCTATGTTGAAAGTGATAATGCATGAAGTTTCAGTTCTTCGTAGAATCAGTCAACTACGTCATTTTGCACCACTTTCCATTTTAAATAGTTTCTTTCATTTCTGTTTTTGAAATAGTAAAGAGGAACCAGGACGGTTCCACTGACCTCTGTAAATTCGAATAATTACAGGAACACACATGCATACAGGCTTAACAGTACACAGAAGAAAGTGTCAGGATCAGAGCTCATGTCCTTGTTGAGTCTTGATCTTGTTTCTTTATCCCTCTATCTGCTGTGAAACAGAACAAATAAAGACCATTTGTCTTGCAGTAATAGTACAAAGGACCCCAAATGTACTATGAATATACATAAGAAATATTGACCTGTCCAAAATTGTTAGGGCACCAAACCATCTACTGTCTAACATGTTCAGGGTGCTTCTAATCCATTGGGCGAATTCGTTTTTTACATAATTACAAAGCACTCTACAAATCTTTGGATACATTGTATGAACAGAAGCTGAATTTCATAGATTTATGATTATTATATAAAGTAGGGACAAAAATAGATTTGTTGTTTACATACATATAATGTATAAATATAAAGGCATCATACCCCCTTTTTGCATTGCAAAGAGGTTAGATTGGATTCACCCCTGGGAATGATGAACAGCTCCATATAGAACTATTGTGTGCCAAGAAAAATAATCCAAGATAATTTGCAGAGCTTCAAAACACTATCAAGGTATTTATATATTTATTACTTTTTACTGAGAAATACTAACATTTCAGAACAGCATGGTTCAGGAGATTTTGAAATATATTTATTCAAGTTGTGGACAAAACAGAGCAGTTGGTTGCTCTGCTTAAAAAAAACAAAAAACAAAACTTGACTTCAATGTTAAAAACAAGGTAAATTTATTTTCTAGGTACACCCACCAATAAGCTATACCCAACTCCAAAGGGTGTAGCTGCTCTTTGTAAGTCAAGTTAACTATTGTGATCTGGACATATGGACCTCGTCACTGTTACCATCTGTTATCAGAGGCCTGGCAATAATGTATAAATCCCTTCACATCCTGACAACAGGCCTACAAGTACCTTCCCCTGCACAATCGAAAGGTTCTTTATGGCTTTGGTTTTCAAGGAGAAAAAAATCTTGGCTTCCAAGTGAAGCGAGGAAAATCTCATTGTAAAATCATACCATTACATCAAGAGCAAAATTCTTCAAATTCTGTGTTATTTGAGACGGCAGCCTATGTCATCAGAACTAAATTTTTTTTTTAAAAAGTCACACTTTCTGCATGCATTATCTGACTATGTGAATGCTACAGGTTCTATGGTTTTAGTTTGGACCTATGATGGAAAGTAGTGTTTGAATTGCTTGTTTGTATTGAATTGGTTTGTTGTTTCCTGTTGCAATGGGGTGGATTATTGTGTTTCATGCAGTCTTATATATATATATATATATATATATATATATATATATATATATATATATATATATATATATATATATACTGTATATATATATATATATATATATATATATATATATATATATATATATATATATATATATATATAAAATTCACGTCTAATATAGATATTCCACCATGCTTTATTAAAACAAATGTATAAAATTGAGTTTAGTCACAGTGTAAAAGTCAAGGTACAGTACATCATAGACAGGAAATGGGAAGGTTTGAGGAGCCACTGGTGTTAATTGTATTAAAATCTGCCATGGGAGTATTACCCCGATCCAGCAGAGCTCAATTCTCCACAGCCACTTGGGGAAGACACTTTGAGATTCTGTTTTATTTGTAGTGGCACCTCTTCATTTAGCAGTCAGCCAAAACACAAGTCACCCTCTTCCCAACAGCTGCCAAAGTCTAACTTTCTAATTCTGATATTGACCTCCGAGTCAGTCCTTACTCAGTCAGCTGTACAAACTCTCACAGTTATAGCGAACGCTGGGGAATTGATTTACTGCTGGAGCACTCACTAACACTTCATGGGAAACATTGTAGATGTGAAGCATACTGCTTTGCTGTAGTTCCTCTGGGTCTTTGGGATGTTTGTGTTGAAAGACGGGAGCCAAATGAAGTGCATTAGCTAATGGTGGAATCTGTGATCAGGACACGTTCATGTGTTTTAACTGACTGCTATGTTTAGGAAGTGAGTGAGTAACGGGACAAACAGTTAGAAGTAAAGTTTGGAAATCTGAAAAAAGGCCAGATACCCAAGAGGATATCAGTAAAGCACCCAAATAAACAGTGCCTGGAAATGCACTTGTCCATCAACGGTTATTTAATTGTAGCATGACCAGACTGCATGTGCAATTAAGGATGTTATAAACAATATTAGACAGTTATGTACTGAAAAAATGGTACATGTTACCGTGCAATAATCAGTAATAAAGACTTTTATGAGACAATCCTATTTCCTTTTATTACTGTAACCATTCCATGATTCTGAACCTTAGCCTATTGTTTATTAACTATTATTACTTAGAAATGAAGAAAATGGCACAAATTACCTTATTAATCACTATTCCTACTGATTATTGCCCAGTTCATAGAAAGTGTGGCTAGAATCATTTGTATTCTGGTAAACAGGGTAATGGCTTGATGCCCAGTACCTGTGGTTCTACCTTCTCAAAACAATATTATCAGGATGTCTGATCTATTATTAACTGGAAATAAAATGCTATATTGCCACATAAATCAGTATTCACCAGGTGCTTTTCTTGGATGTTTAGTTCATGCAGGACATCATTTTAATTGTTTGTCGAAGAGCATCCCAGATCCTACTCAAATATTTATGAGACAGCCCATGAACCACTTATCTGTTCTCCAGCATTTCTGTCAGATTCTTACCCTCATTAACCAAATGATTTTGGTTTTCATTACAGCTGGGATTATGAAGGATTTCCTGTGGACATCTTATCAATGTAGCACCAATGAACAATATTTATGCAAGCAGTATACGGATGGAAAAGCAATGAATAAAGCTGTTCTCCCTACTGATAAGTTCCAATGGCAACAGGTAGCAACCTATAATTACAAGTTCTGCAATCTGCAAGTATGACATTTGGGCACTCTACAAAGCTTTGTGCTGTAATTTCAGAGGGAAGCCACTATTGTATTATCAAACACAGCAGCAGGTTGTAATAGTAAAAGCTCTTTTCTGTTTGTTTTCTTTGAGTCAGAACTATAATCCCAAATAGCTAACTCCCTGTGACTTTTTATTCAAACCTGAAAAAACGTATCTGTCCTAAACAGGAAGACATGATCCCTGGGCCTCTAAAAACAAATTTATTTCTAGTACTTTGCATTGTGGTTTAAATGACCCAAGCTATACCTGAGGATTGTAGATGGTCAGGTCATTTTATATGTCAGACACTGGTGTCTACCAATTCAGCCATTTATGTTAGTTTCAGAACATTTACTAATACTTAACTAATAAATAAACTACTAAAACATTATTATGTAATTTTAATGGTTTTATATAGTGTAATCTTCAAACTTGTATAATGAAACTCCAATAATAGCTATAAATGCCAATGGGAGTTATACTCCTCTGACTATCAATTAGATGAAGTATAGCTGTTAGCAGTTTATTTAATGGAAGGAAAATTCTTCAAAAATTCCAAACAGTGAGGTTTGAAACTATTGGATTAAGATATTATCATTTTTTCGCAGAGATGTCAAAAGTAGGTTGTTGCCAAGAAATAGATTATGACTGACTTGTTTAATAAGCCACGTGGATTTCACAAATATGTGGCCCTGCATGTGTGAAGCAGCTGTTGTGGTAGTGATATTTTGCACATCTGGACAATATTATTGGGTAAAACTTTACATGACCTGTTCTGTAATTAGGTTTAACTACTTAAGCAATATGTCCTGACACAGAGGGCAGTACCAGGCATTAAGGACTGTTTGGGTGGTCATGGGGCCCAAGGGGGAGCCTGATGTGGAGGGCAGTAAAGTGTGGAACACTGTGGAAAATATCAGATTATAGATGATCATGTAAATCTGAGGATCAAACACATTCACCATCCTCTACACAATTAGAATAGAGGTTTTCAAATCACACTGGGTCCTGGGTTGCGTATATGAATACAGGCAAACATTGGCGTCTAACATGTATTACTGGCACAGTGATGACTGTTATAGACCTGGCATGGCAGAAAAGGAAATATTGATGGCTTTCAGGGAATTTAGGGTTCACTGAACTCTGGGTTTCGTCACACTGTAATGTAACAAGGCAATTTAATCTAATCACCTAATTTAATTTCCCCTCCTTCTGAATTACTTACCACATACGGAGTAGGGTAACCCTGTTATACAGGGCAACACATTTCAAAGCGGTTCCTGTGATGTGCAATCCCATGAGAGACTGAAGAGTCGTCTTCAGAAAAGGTTTAAAAGCACTTCACAGTCTGCTTCTTAGTGGAAAACACACTCCTTTTTTAAATTTTATTAAACCACAAAAGACAAAAATGTTCTCCAGACCACCTGTCACTCACTGCCCTTGTACAGAATGTGGTTAGAATGGAATTTCCATTATATTAATTAACAGGGATAAGAGTGATCCGGGTTGCCTAAAGTTTCTTTTATTTACTGCCATGCATATTTCACTGTGGGCATTTAGAGGAATCCATCATGTGAGCTGCGAACACTCTCAACACGTTAAATAAGTTCAAACTACCGGTACTATCAAGAACATAATAAGGAGGAAAACATTTTGATTGGTATGAGAGTAGAGGTGAGGTTTCTCTGAGACACACTGACTGGGTCTGTGGATAGAAGGGCTCAGCAGTAATAACAAGATGAATAATAAATAGGGTAATCTCTGTGTTGATTGCTGAGGGTGTTTCACCCTTATTTAATCCTTCAGGCATCATCAATCCTTCATGCTAGTGGAGGTCTCTAGGCAAAAAAAATCTGCCCCCCCCCCCCCCCCCACCTGCTTGCTATTCAGCACAATGAGTAACGAGAGTGAAATCCAGGGACGTATAGCAGGACAATCGAGTTACACTGGTCTCCTGCTGCTCTCAATTCAAGTCAGGTTGCCAGTTCATTAAAAAACACAATGACAAGCTGAAAAATACCCTTGGATAGAGATGGACTGAGCAAATGGAAATGCACAGACTCTACCAGTGAAATGTATGTCAACCTCCATAAGGTCTGACACCCAGTAGAATACTAGTATGCCCACCACATATTATGTTATGTAGAGATGTGATTTTTATGTTGGCCAATATATTTTATAAATCCATTTTTTTAAAGGACATGAAAACATGACATCACTGACAGTCTGCTATGACTTTTATTAAGTCTGATCTTATAAAAGTCATAGAATCAGTCTGTGGCAGAGCAGGGCTCTGCCCTTAGAAATACTGGCAGGGAAGGAGTTAAATTCTCCTCCCTGCCCAGGTTTCTGTTTCTTTAGAACAACATTCGGTGCTTTCTTAAATAAAAAAATGTGCAGCTTCAAACCTTTCAGAATTATTTTACATATCAGTACATTGCAATAGTTATATCAGGACTATGCAATATAATTGCTGTTGTATTGTTAATTACCAGTACAAGGTATGGAAATGTTGGGCAAGGTTCTCATCTGGAAATTTTGTTCAGTGTGATTCGGGTTTCCATTTTTGCTCTGTAAGACCCATATAATTAGGGTGTATGCAGTAAGCCTATTTAAAGCTTCCTTGGATCAATTAGCTTAGTGTGGATGTCATTGCTGACACCATGTTTATAATAGATCTCTATAGGTTACAACCCACCAGCCTTTTTAATGTCCTTTATCGTCTGATTAATGTGTCAGGTCTTTTCTGTGACCGAGGAAGAAAAAATGCTTACAAGTTTGAAACAATAGCCCCCCCCCCAACAGCCCACTCACTACCCCCCCAATGCCAGGACATGCAGCCTGCTAATGTTTTTATTAAAGCTTTCTCTAATATCATAATGACATAATAACAGTGTTCAGTTCATGACTAATTAAAGGAACTGACATCACAGCTGTTGCAGTGCAGATGACCACATAAATGATTTACTCAGCACTGCAGGGAACAGACTGGACAACTTGTGACGACCACACTTCTGATGCACAAAGCCTGCAGCATTAATGCATTGCCTGCTTTCCGGGGACAGTTGAAATGATTGATAAGTTAAACAGGATTTTAATATCCACTTTTCTGTTTGTTTGTTTGTTTGTTTGTTTGACTCATCAGTCACTGCAAAGGATAGTTACTGATTAAAATACCTATACTAGGAAGCACATCTAGTTTGTCAAGCCATTAAACTGGATATTGCGAGAAAGAAAGAAAGCACGTTCAGTCTAATTCGATGTCTGCACATATTGTATGACACAAGCTTCCACTAGACACATCTTCCTAGAGGAGTTTCTTTTCTCACAACTATATAAACAGACTGGTCTGTAAACATATAAATCCAGTGAGATAAGGAATGAGCTTTCTCAGTCTCCTCTTTCCAAAAGACACATTACTGAAAGGAAGTAAACTTTTACATGGAACTACAGGCATTATTGACGTGCTAAGATAAAGCACTTCTGGAGTGTTCACATAGCCAAAGCTGAATGTAATTTGTTCAAGTCATCAAACACCTATCGCTTCCTGTTTAAAAAGGGGGATGTGCATAGCTGTAGAAAGCAGGTGTATGTTTTATACTGCCTGTCTGCCTGTGTTTAGCTCAGTCATGCTAAACTGGGTTTTACCTGCACACACTGGTAAAATATATAAGCCATATTTAAAAAAAAAAATGTTTAATGGTTTTACTTTATCAAAAATGCACTCCCAGCACAGGCATTTTCAACTTCCTGGATCTTGTTGAAACAATATGTATTATTTTTTTTCATAAAACACATATGATTCTAATAACCTACTCACTCCTAATGAAGCAAGAGTACTGTGCTTTATGTGTACAGATGCTTTTGACACAATACCATATAAGTAATCCTCAAATTTACAAAATAGAAACAACATATTAACTTTGATTTGATCAAGAATACAATAACTTAATATCTGTATAATTAAAAAATAAAACTTGATTAATTAAAACCTGTTAGACCCACAGAAACCAAACAGATAAACATAATAAAAACAAGAAGGTTCTGGAAAAAAATGTCAGTGTTATGATAAGGAGTAGACTTATAATACATTATTATAAATAAACTATTCAATAAATTTTAATACTTTAATACTTTTTAACATATGTACCACCTCATCCATTTTCCAAAAAAAAAAAAAAGGCCATCAAAATGTATTGTATTATGTACCTTGTATCCTTGACAAAATGCCATTTGTCTGAATGTGTCCTTAAAAGACCCCTGGAGCACCTAATTTCTAATTCAAAATATTTTGAAATATAAAAAGGCAATCTCACTATTTCATGCTTGAGCTGACCTTGGGACCCAGAAGCAGGTAATGGTCTTGCCTGTTTTAGTTTCTCCCCCTTACACTCCTTAAAGAACAAGGTCATGCTGGTTTCTCTGGCCTTCAATTTGTAAACGCACATGAAGAAACCACATAATGTTTAACAGCACAGCACCATAACTTCTTTCACCGTTACTATGCAATGATTAGCTTTTCCTGTGAAAACCCAGGGTCACGGTCCAGTTAATATCTGGTGTAGCGAAGCCTGTTTACAGAACAAAGGTATCAGAACTAAAAGGAGTTATCAAAAAACATATGTCTAATCATTATTATTTTTCAGCTAAAACCACCTGATGTCCTTGAACTTGTACATACTGTAAAAAAAAAAACAGCTGCTGTGCATTCAAAGCAATAGCCTGCTATAGAGCGACGAATCAAATTTATAAAGAGCTTAATCTTGTCTCAGGCACTAGCCATCCATCTCCCAGACAGCGCATGAGGCTTCTGCAGACCATCTCATGACATTTAATAACTTGTAACAGCACCATGCAGTGCACGCTAATCAGTTTGATGTGTACGGCCAGTATAGTAACCCTTAGCAACCTGGTTTGAGACTCCATGTGCATACGATGTTGGTTTCACATGTTTGTTTGCCAAATACTTCTCTGTCATTCTTATATTAAACAATGACAGTGATTAACCTTGCTGGCTGGAATGCAGAAAAAAGAATTGTAAGTCAAATGAAGGGCTGTTGGTAAGGCAGGGCCATAATAAAATGAAAAGATTGCCAGAAACCGTTTTTACGTCTGTGCACATGTTGATTCTGGCTGCATTCCAAGTTAAGTGATCCTGGTTTTGATATGAAATGTTCAACAGATAAACACGATTAAGTATAGTTAACATACAATTTTTTTTTTTTACTTAAAAAGAGAACACACCACTGCAGTTCTGGTCTTGTTATGGTACGTTGTCTTTCAGTATTTATTATTATGGCTTTTGCTTTTAACTTTTAGCTCCCACATACTTAAAATAATCGTAAAAGAATTGTCAGAAGAGGTTTCCCAAGAAATGCCTCCGTGTGTATAACATTTTTTTTTATAATTGAAATTGATAGACAATGTGTTGTGCATAAAACACAATGTGAAACACGCACGTTTTCAAGAGGGCTTGGATAAACACCTGCGACTGTTGCCATTACATGAAACTTTATGGGGTCTGGGTGTTGGATGCACGCATAATGACCCTGCTGCACCTTGCATTGGTTTGCCCAAGGCTGATGTGAAAAGGTATATTGGTATTATCCCTTAAAGAGTTGGAATTCTTTCAGATTCTCTGAATCACAAAATCTCTGAATTCTTAATCAATCTTAATTCCTTAAGATTGTGTTAATTGATTTTTAATTCTTCCCTAAAGCAAACTGAGAAGATTAGGAAGGCTTTTTTCAATACAATGTTCTGTTGTAGGTCTGTTTTATTTTCAGTGCCTACTGCTAATTTAAAGCTACACCTTCTTTCTTTAATTAACAGGCATGGCTTGTGTCAAACATCTTGAATGCAGCCATTAGAAGTGCGCATACTGTGTACAATGAGACGTAAAACCGAGGTCCTATTGTAAGTGACTCTGCAGCAGCAGTTGTGATGCATAGTTCACCCACTAGTCTCTGTAAGTCGCTTTGGATAAAAGCATCTGCTAAATGACTAAATAAATAACTAATATTACACTTTCTCCTTGATGCAACATAAATAATTGGAATTACCTGGTCTGTGTTTGAGACAGGGACCCGTATGTGATTTGAACTAATTTCTGCAAACTGGTCTGAACTGAGACCTGTAAATGCTGAGAATGATAACCAACATAAACCAATAACCTTTTTAGTTCTATAAATAGATTTTTCACATTCTAACATTTTAGCATTTTGAGTTCTAAAATCTATGTTCTATCAGCCAGGGGTTTCTCAATGGAGAGTTAAGCTGTCCTTAGCCGATAGGGCCAACCTGTTACAAAGATACCACCTGTTACAAAGATAGTATAGAAAATGCTTCCATCCTGTAACTGTACAGTTTGAAATTAGGATTGTATATGCTATTTTTAATTTAGTTGATTTTAGATCAGCAGTCAGGGAAAACACGATTCTGAGTAATAGTATTGGTGGAAAAATGTCACTGTGGTCTCCTGTTTTCAGAGACAGGACTGATGAATTCACAAGTACTACAGGGAATTGTCCCCTCCAGAGGCATAATTGAACAGCAAAGGGGTGACATTAAATCATGTTTAAATAGACCACAAATCACTCCTTCTTCTTGGCAGTGTATTCAACTGGAAAGGCCTTATAAAACAATGGCTGGATTTCTTTTGGAATGACATCTAATTATATTGCTGCTACAATTTTGCTAAAATGCTCCATTTGACCCACAGCCAAATGACCAAATTGAAAATATAAAATAAAACAGCAACTGGAAATCAAACGGTATCAAACAAAATATTTCATTCTTGATTAAGTGCTGGCACTGTGTATTACAGCACCCAAAGGTCCTGCCTCTGACTACTCAAACCACACATAATAAAATGGAAAGCACATCAATACTATTCTGTATAAATATAACAGATAATGTCTGCAGCACACAATTTGCGAAGAAAAATCTGATTAAAAAGAAAAACATAATTACAATATGATATTGGATTTTTTCTTTCAAACAGTAATCGCTCAAATTCTTATTTTTATGTCAAGATGTAATAAACAATAAAAGGTTTGGAATTCATGAATTGCATTGAAGTGCCCTAGCACTGCTTTTAATGGTTTTGAAGAACTGCATCCCCCTGGTCCTGTCTTTGTACAAAGTACAGTATTGTAGAAACATGCAGAGATGTGGCAAAAGGGTTTCATATATCTTCAATGACATTCTTATCTCATTGCCCTTTACTCTGTCTCAACCATTTTATTGATTAGAATAACATGCACTGTAGTTTATCAGGAAATATCGTTAGCTGCAGTGAGACTTCTACAATTTCAAAGCACTTGTTTTTGGATATCACTGGTATTGTGGGGGGCTATAAATCCTCAGAAAAATCTCAGGTAATATAAGAATTAGACCTCTCAGAAAGTCTCACCCACATCTATCAAGCAGCCATTAAGTGAAGCAGAGTAATCTGAAGAAAGCACTCTGTAAAATATACCTACGCAATTCAAGGGTGATAATCCCACAATGCCCACAATGCACTAGTGCTGTATTGCAAGGTGACATCCAGGCTTACAAAGGGAGCCTCCATCGACTAGACACCCTTTTCATGGAATTAATCACATGACTAATGAATGCAGAGGGTTCAAAGGTTAACATTATTCACAAAAGACCCAATAAAGATGGAAAACGACTGGAGTTGGAATGATTTATTCATTCACATCAGTATAAGATGTCAATGAAAAGCATTGTAGAAAATTGAAATCATTATTTGTTGCATCTTAATTTAGAAACACAGTTACACGTTTCTCTGTTTTGAGCACAAATATATAACAGAGTATTTAGTTATGGTATGCAGCCTGCATCCAAATATATGATTTAATGCAATATGGAATATTTAATTGGAATAACAGGCCCTATTATGGAAATACTTATATTTCAATAACCGTTACATTTAGAATACAGCCACATTAATTACTTGAGTATTATCTAAGATGTATTAGCTTATGTATTATATTTTTTATTTACCACTGAATGCTAAAATATCAAACAGAGCAATAAAATGAACTTAAAATTTGTGATCCGGTTGCATAGAAAAACTGGCGCAGATGACCACCCTTGATATTGGATTAACATGGGCCCCATACCAGATGGCCTTTTACAACAGGTTCAAATGAATGCATTTCATGAAATGTTTTGTGTAGATGGGTGATCTTTGAAAACAGGTGGTCTAGACCAAGTGGTCTTCAACACAGGTTTTTACCTGTATATAATTTATGGCAAACATTTTAAAACTGTGGTAAAACATTGGACATTTACATCCTCATATCACTGTGGCAGGTCTTAAAATAGGACTATTATATGTGACTGAAAATGCTGTAATGACATACCTGTGGTTATATTATTTGTACAATACAAATGCTGTCCAAAGGCCATGACAAATATTGAAAACCAAGCGTTTTGTACAATCAATATTGATATTGAATATGCTTTTACAGTTTTGTTGCAAAATGTATTTGTTTAGAGACGATCCAGAGTCTCAGATGGTCAAGTCTTGAATAATGTAGAGGCAACTGTGCATTTTCTATTTGAAAGCACTGTTTTATATATATATATATATATATAAAACAGTGCTGATATATATATATATATATATATATATATATATATATATATATATATATATATATATATATATTGTGAGATGGCAGAGATGGGGTTAAAACCTCTCTGCATAAAAAACATGTGCGGAATGCACATTTGTCTTGTTTAATTGTTTTGTTAATTGTTTTGTTTAATTGTTTTATTGATTAATCATTACCTGCACCTGGCTACTATTGAAAATTGGAGCCAGGTGCAGGGTATTTAAGGAGAGCAGTCAGTCTGCTCTGGGCAGCTTCTGAAGAGGGTAGAAGCCCGACTGTGCTGGTGTGTGGTTACAGCCATAAAATTAAGGAAAAAAAAAGAAGGTAGAGTGAAGCCTTTGTTTTGTGTGTGCTGTTTTGTTTGTTTTGTTTTTGTACAGGTAAACAGCTTAGCTGTCCTGTCTTTTAGTTTAGGTTCCTGTTTTGTTTTAGTTAGTGCTCAAAGAGAGCTAGGTGTTTGTTTTGTTTATTTTGTTTTTGTGTTTTCATTAAAAATCACGCAACCGCACTTCAAAAAAATCAATTTCTGTGTTGGGTCGTGTTTTTAAAGGGGCAACGAACCGTGGTGAGTGTGATTCTTTCACTCTATATATATATATATATATATATATATATATATATATATATTATATAATACTTCTATGTGCTTTACCATGCATGCCTATGATTAACTATGCTTTTACATTGCCTTACATAATTACAATTACAATCTGACACATTAAACTGTGGATGCTGTGCTGCTGTAAGTTTCACTTTATATCATTGTACTACATCTCCACTTTCAATTTCACAGGAAGCAGATGCATTTGATACGCCAGTCCAGTACACTAGCTTTGACCTGTCCAACATGGTGAGTTTGACCCAAGCTGTCCCTCTGCGGCTGTGAAGATGCAGTTTGCACACTACCAGCTGTGAGTGAGCCTCTGCTTGTGGGTGTGAAACTTTTTCCTCTCTGATGTTGTCCAGTAAAGGAGTGAGGTGATAATTGGAAATGTTTGAGCATCGTTTATTACCAACCAACCCTGTGTCACTAGACCGCATGGCAGGAGCCAGTCTATAGCCGGCAGGCAGGGTGGCTGTGGGAATTGCAGATGGCAGATCGGCTCCACCTCTCAAAGAGGGGGCCGGTGTGGAGCAAGCCAAGGGTATCATAGGAGGACTATGGAGGATGTGACTCAATAAATACATAGAAAAAAGTGGAGGATATTATTTCCATTGTCATGCAAATCGGGCTTGAACCACCCCACTGTGTTAACTGGATCCCCCTCCATGACCTAAACACTAGCACAATGATGTCAGTGCAGCAGAGCAGAATACCTCCGTAAATCTGAATATCAAGTGTGTGCATTGGTAATCTCTCAAGCACTCCACTGCTGTTTAAACAGGAGTTTTGGAAGAAACATGCAAACTGAGCTAGCCGAGGTCCAAGTTCTCCTCTCCCCCCATGCAAACCAATTGCAAATGTCTTAACAGGGAAATCCTGCAAGCATGAGCTGCTGTCTTACTTTTTGTTTTTCGGATTGTGTAAATTTAACTTGGCAGCCTTTCAGTTCCCAGTGTGGAGTTCCTACAGTGCAGCTGAGCCTTGCATGAGGAATCTATCGCCTAGGTAACCCCCTTCCTTTCTCTCCCTCCCTCCCTCCCTCCTTCCACACAGCTCCAGTGGGCAGATTTCTTTAGTCACGCCAGGCAGTCACAAAGAGCCACACATTGAGCATACACTTTATCAAAGTGTGACCTCGCTATTACTATAGATATGAATTCACGACTGAACCTGTATTTGCATGATGGTAAATAAAATAATCAAAATTATTATATAGTTTTTTTAGTTTAGTTTTGTTTTTTTTAATTATGTGTCATTCCTAAAATTCTCTGTGATGTAAAACCTTTGGCCATATCTTTACTATGCTTGTTATCGGTGTACTTTTTATATGTTTCAGTCTTCAAATTAGCAGCGTTGTTTGTTCAACTTAGAACATGAGTTTAATACAAAATATAATAAAACTCACAGTTTACAAATTGAATTAATATTTCATCCCTTCTGAGCCATCTGCCAGCAGGGGCTTACAGGCACAGCTCTCTGTGTTCTGGGAATGTGCAGCAGCAGCTAATTTTATAACCAGGGATTCTTCTGCTTTGTCCATCCTCATTGGTCCGTTGGTGCTGGACTCCCCATTCTAGGCAACATTTTATGCATTTTCTGATGTTGTTTTTTGCGATTTTATTGACTTGGACTGATTCCTCCACGGCAGAAACGTTGGGGTCCTGTTTTACTTAACAAATGTGCTGCCAATGTGTAAATAATTAAAAGATGGCTCCCATTCTGTCTTGATAATTGAAAAAGGTCTATTGTCTTGAAGGAAGTAGTCACAGCCAGTATCAACAGAGCCCACCCAGTTCCATTGGTTGTCTAGACCATAAACCCTACAGAGTACTCTTGTTATTACAAATGGTTGTGCATTGTAACACCCTTCATATCTGCACAGCATATATTTTAGTGCTGAATAATAAACAGTAAATAGTGGAATCCATCATTTAATTACACATAAGACAGTCTTTGTAGCGGGAGAGCTTCATATTGCGTCCACATTGACAGGGACTGACTCCTGTATGTTGTTATACATCCCCCCGTGTTGATACGGGGGGATGGCCATCTAGTGCGCTGGGGTTTGAGATCTGTCCTCTAAATCACTGCAGGAAGAGCGATTAAATAAACAAACAAAAAAAAAACATAACAAGTGCTCTGGCTTTTCAGTTCCGTATCACATCATGGATCGTTATTGCTGTGTTACCTTTTTGACAATATGGTCAATAATCCTTACACTATCAGTGCAATAAAGCAGACATTTTGAAAAAAGCTTTGAAACAGACTTTAAAGTTATAAGTGTAAAAAGTTGTCAGGATTTTAACAATTAAAAGAACAATTTAAAGTACACTATTTAAACAGTTGTAGCAACTTTTGAGGACGTGTAACACTATACTCTTCTACTTACTCTTTAACTATGGTACTATACAACACTTTTCAATGCTTTTACTGCATACCTCAAAATACTGTTTATAGAGACAGTGAGTGGCGTTGACCACACAGTTAATGAGGTGGCATCTCAGTTGTGTATCCTGGATACCTATTTTAATAAATAAATCAAATAATAAATGGTGAGGTAGTCTTTATATAGAGCTTGTCAGATGGAGGGCTTTACACAATGTTATATAAACTCAGCCCTTATATGTGAATACCACACATGTTAATATTCCTTATGTCTAGACAACTATCACAGCTGGTGATAAGCATTTCAACATGGCTGAAGCGCTCTTCATGTAACTATGACTGCAAAGTCAAAACAATGATAGCAGAGGGCCTAAAAGGAGTCCAAGGTGTAGGAGAGATAAAGGGCCATTTGCTAATCAATAATGTAGCAGTTTCTTTTTTTATTGCAGTGGCTATTGATTGCATACCAATAGCTTCCACTGAAGCCCATCGATTAAATGTCAGAAAAGGTCTTGTGTTCAACATCCATTAAATTTAAAATGTAAAAGGAAGTTGTCACCATCTGATTTCTGTCAGCTGTGCTTTGCTTAGGTGCCATTCCTAAGCCTTGAGGAGAGCTTGCTCGAACAACTCTTATCTCTGATACTAGTTATGTGATGGATAGCATGAAGAAGGCCTCCTACAACAACACAGGAAACTGAATTTCAAGTACAGCTGTTGAGTACATCACCATGTATGGCATGACCTGGCTAAAAATGACACTGCCATGTTAAAATTAAAGCGTCTTATCTAATTAACAAGATAAGACAAGTTTAGGCAGCAGATTTAAAATACAGGAAAGCCAAACATACAAGAAACACTATGCTATATATCATAGTAATGCAGTCAAACTAAAAGGACATGGCTTTTTAGACATACTGTAAAATGAATCATGAAGACATCAAGATTTATTCACAACCACCTAATACTGCATGGTGTGTTGTATATTAACTATTTCCGTTCTCAATGTGCAAAACAAAATCTTTAATAATGAAAAAAAAGACATTTTAAGTACTGACACACCTTCAATATAAGTGAAAATGGAAGTTGGGTGTCTAGTAACCCAATTGTTTAGCCACAAAGGGACCTGTGGTGGTATAACGAGATATTTCATTAACATGTACTGTGATGGAACAGGAAACACTTTTATTCCTGTCTGTTTTTTAGTCAGGAATAAAAAAAAACCTGGTGACAGATGACAGAACATGCATTTGGGGATATTGAACTGGTAGCATTAGCAGTGTGATACACAGTTCATTTAGGGAAGGGTTTATTTCATGCAAGCCACACAATCCCATATAAAGTGGAGACTAGGGAAGGGGTGAAGGACAGGACAGATTTACCAAGCTTTTGCTCCAGTGCAATGCTCGTTACCGTTTTTTCAAAATGAAATTTAAAAAAAACTGCTAGAAAATAGAAATTGAAAATAATGAAGGAGGTATGTGTGTTGGAGTCCGTGAACTAACAATTTACATTTTCTCTTGAAATAAGTGGAACTGTGCAGAGCAGCAAAAGCTTAGTAAATGTGGCCCCATAGAGTATGTACAATATTGCTATTCTGTAATTTATAAACGCTTATTGTATTACTATTGTATCAACAAAATATGAATTATTCATTTGAGTTGGGGGACAAAACGAGTACTTTACAAAACAGGTACATACCTCCACCAAACCAGTAATTAAATAAGTAGCACATGAGAGATGCATTGTTGAAAGCAGGCCAGAGTTTGTAAAAAAAAACAAAAAACAACAGCCTTCACATGGGTAGAGGATGCAACCAAAGGAATTGACTGAAGGAGTAAGAAAAAATGCATCGGCAAGGCCTAATGACCCACAAACCAATCAGTAAAAATAGCACTGCAGAACATTGATTCACATTCGTTCCTGATAAGCAAGTGAGGCTTAATTACAGTTAACAAGGCTGTATGTAATTTATAATTAAACCGAGAATGGCATGTAAACTTGAATCACCTGCTTTTCGGGTGTTTCTGGTTATAGGCCTACGTCTCTTGAATCGTTATATATTAATCCTCCACAGTGTGAGATGCTGTAAATCTTTTCGAAACACATCTGGTAATCCCAATGCTACTCTCAGGACATTTTTTTCTCAGGCTCAGTTTTGGAGTACTTAAAGTACATCAAACACTACCTAAAAACGTAACTTAACAGTAAAAGCGACTGAAGAATGCATTAACATTTTCCTGAGGCAGCAGGATATATTTTTCATTAACCTGAAGTCTGCTTCCAGTTAAAGACATAGGTTTATAGGCTCTGTGTGAAAACTGAACCTATAATTAAAGTGGGGATAAGGGGCTGATCCACAAATATAAAAATATCACAGGGTTGGCTATACATGAGGAGAAGCAGACAGGCACATCCAGAGCAGTAGCTTCTTATTTATAATACTGAATGTGCGCGTTCCTATAACTCCTTCATGACAATGTACTGTACGTATAGTGCTTGAAATGAAAGTGATATG
Source organism: Acipenser ruthenus (assembly GCF_902713425.1). Classification (NCBI taxonomy): domain Eukaryota; kingdom Metazoa; phylum Chordata; class Actinopteri; order Acipenseriformes; family Acipenseridae; genus Acipenser; species Acipenser ruthenus. Next base: position 40,971,694 of record NC_081198.1, on the reverse strand, counting down.
GCTGATTTTTTATTCTACCAAAATCTTTCCTAGTGCTCCTCCTGAGAAAACTGGACAGACAAAGGACATGTGATGTTGCATAACTGGTAGGCAGAATTGCTTGAATGAAGGACCTACTGATCATCATGATGCTTCACATTCCAATAGAACTCCAAAGCAAGGGTTTTGTCAATAAAGATTTGACAATTCAAGCTACTTTAGGCTGTATCATGGATGATTGTGTAATGTCTTTGAAACGTTCAATCAATGATCATGAATTGACATACTGTATGTATTAACCTTAAAAGTTTACTGTGGTATACCATGATAAAATCATAGCAGTAATGCATGGTACAAGCTAAAACAAGCTTCATAAATCACAAACTCATGGTAAACCATTGGAAAAACTATTGTAAGCTCAGTGCATATATAATATAATCATGGGAAAGCATAAGAAACTGCAAAATCACTGTGCAAATTTACTTTGATAAACTTTCATTAGGATATTTAAACTACTGTGTCTTAAAGCAAGCTTCAATAACAGTGCATCCCAAGTGGATTAAACCAGAGGCTTAGATATTTTATTCTTGTACAGAAATATGACCCACTGTACTTTTGATTGCAACAGAAAAAAATGAATGGACACCTTATCACCTTATCAGCACTGTAAAATAATCACAAAGCTGACGAGATCTCATTCCTAAAAACAGATGTCTTCTAAATTAAAATTGTAATAATTGTTTTCATTTGTTCTTCTTTTTTATTCTTAATTCCGTGTCTCCTGTTTCTTTGTCTCTTTGCAGATTGCTCGATGGCTGGTGGTAGACACTATTTGCAGCTCAGCACATGCCTTATTTAAAAACAGTATTGTGAAAGCTGACCTGTGTTTTCTTACCGAATAAAACTTGTTTGATTGCAGTGTCAGCCCATCCCTTATTCAGTTGAAAGGAGCAGGTGGGAGGTAGGAGGGGGAAGGGAGGTCCATGCTTCTTGCTGACTTATTAACTTATTAACACGCAACCCTTGCAGACGTGTTGCATTTTGCTTTTTTGTTTTAGCTTAAGAAAAGTCCTAGGGCTCCTGAGTGGCACATCCAGTAAAGGCGCTCCACGTGGAGTGCAGGATGTGCTCTATAGGGAGCTTGTTAGAGCTGGAAGCTGATTGGCTGATGGTAATGAACATTTTCTGATAATGCAGTATGCACTACTATATTTACATGTTTATGGTCAACAGGGAATTTAAGAATTAGGATTACATTTATTAATGTTGTGATTTACTTTCCATCTGAAGGCTTACGTGACTGGGTGGATTCGTGAAAACTTGTAGACTTTCCAACTTCTGGTGGACAAAGAGGCTAGTTTATAATTAACACTGAAAATGTGCTTCCTTTACATCAGTCATGTATAGTCCCTCCAAACAGTCCCAGTGTTTTCCGAGGTAAAATTATTATTAACCCCTATTGTTGATAGAAAATGATGATACACACTATGAACCGACAACTGGAAGGAAGTCATCTCATTGAACCAGAACGTGACCAAAAATGTACAAACCATGCAGTCTGAAATAAAGTCCTGACATTAATGTTTTCTAATATTGCCTGACAGTAAACTAGGTGCATATACTGTACTGCACAATGGCTTAGATCTGTGACCTGTTTTTTCTCTTTGACATTATGGATTGCTGAAAAGACAAGATAATATGTTCATTCAAATAATTACCTTTTCAAACATAAATCTCTACAAGCTTTTGCATTCTTCATTTCGTTTATTAAGTTAAACAGTGAACAACTGCCAGTTTGTCTCAGAGGTTAGGAGACACTCATTAGCATACCATTCCCAGTGCTCACATTGTGTACTTACAGAACAGGGGTGTTTGTCTGTAAATTCCTTGTATCTGGGTACTACGGTTTTAAGTTTTGAAATAAATGTGGTTCATTTTCAAGGGTAACAGAAAACAGAAATTATCAGCTTTTGGAAGAGATTAGGCTGCAGAGAATTCATGTACATGTACAGAAAGCTCAGACACTTGCTGGACTTCTTTGGTGCTGTCTGAGAAAACATGCACTGAGTTTTGTGAGGTCTCTGAGGTCTCATTGTTTATTCAGAAGCTCCCTCTATTGAACCCATAAAAGAAAATGGCTTTGTGAGGAGAAAAAAAAGAAAAGATTTATAGGGGAAAGGCTACACAAAGCAGCTGGGAGAGCTCTGTGACTTGTACTGCCAGAACAGGTTTAGATCTGGAAATACAGCCATATAATGCTGCTTGATTTAAAACCTGTCTCCAGTGAGTAAATGAACCAGACAAAACCAGCAGCTGTCCAGTCAGTGTGAACATTTAGGAGTGTGGAAGCACCAACTCCACTCAATTTTTATTATTTCATAATGGGCCGAAGAAAGTATTTTCTGCAGACTATAGTAGCCTACTACCCATTATGTATCCTATAAATAGAAATACGAGTTTGCTACAGTGAGGCAGCAATGACTGATGTATTTCCCATTCATATCAATCTGTCACTGTGCTTTCAAATTTTTATTTCCGGAAAAAAAAGAGAAGTCTCATATCTCCTCCTGTGCTTTTTTCGGTTAACAAACAAAGTTGCACCTGCTTGTTTATGATTATATTTGACAGTTATATAACAAAATAAAATGTCCTAATGGTTTCATAGTTTGAAGCCAAAAGTGTGTAAAACGTTTATTGTGTTTGAAAGGCAGTCACCGATTCACTTGAGAAACAGTTTGTGATGCAGAATAATTACAAACCCCAGGAAGCCAACACTTCCTTCCTGTTTTTAGTTTTGGCCAACTGCTGTAGAAAAGTCAGAAAAGGTATGCTCCAGACTGTTTTCAGAGGAACAGTATTACTAATGAAATGCATGCACTAAACCTGTGCTATCTGTATGCCATTGATATCAAGGAGTTTATCAATATATATATTTTTTTTAAATGTCCAGTTTGTGCAAGCTCTAAAGTATTGATTTTGATCTAGAACTGTTCTAGGTACGCTTATTCTTGTAAAAAGTCAGTGTTGGAAGATGTGTTGAGTCTTTATAAACAGCACAGTGTTTTATCTTTTATTGATGTGTGTACATTCAGGGAGAACAAGACATGCTTGTGATTGTCTAGGTTTTCCCATGCTATTAAAACACAGCATCCTCAACTCCTGGGGTAATCAAATGGGATATTTCTATGGTGCTAAAAAACAAAAGAATCATAACCAGTAAAACTGTTTTTTTTTTAGCATGCCAACTTGTGCTTCACTCTAGTAAAATTAAATGGAATTTCACTCCTTAAAAATGTCAAACTCTTAAATTAATAGCAGATTAGGTTACAGCTTTACAGTAGTAATTCTTGTTATGAGGTTTAAGTATACCACAAAAGGTGGTATATATATATATATATATATATATATATATATATATATATATATATATAGATAGATAGATAGATAGTCTACTTTCCCTTTGCTAACCATAGCAACGGGAAAGAAGATCACTGATTGGCTAGATAGAATGGCAAGGCATACCAATCCCCCACTAACAAAAGACAATGTGAGAGTGACGCTTCCTTTTCTGTTTCAGCTATTTTTCAGCATTATTTTTCAATGAAATTACATATAAATAATAGAAACATTGTAGTCACGTTAAAAGTTGCTGCAGCTATAAAAAGTTGTGGTTTGTGTTAAAAGTTGCGCTTTCCACAGAAGAAATTCACAGCCCGCGATTTTCTTACAGCCTTATTATATATTGGACTTGCTTTTAAGATACAACATCAGACATTGTTTGAATTTGCTTAATATAAATGAAATATGTTAGAAATGTTGCCATCAGTTTAGCCATAGTAGTATGACTATTGCACTTCCTTACTTAAGGTAACATAGCCAAAGGTATATTACTGTCAATATGAACCACTTAGCAAGCATCATCAACAGAGAAACAGAGCTCTTTTAGGGATTTTAATGAGTCATGTTTGCAGTCTAAATGAGTTCTTTGTCATTTATGGATTCATTTTTTAATAAAAAGTGATTATTTTACTATAATTAATAATCTTGAGAAATGTGTTTTAATCCAATTAGATAAATGTACAGTAGTAGAGTCACATTTAAAAACAAATAAATACATACTGTTTAAATCTATTCGGTAACTAATGTTTTCAGTATAAATGGAAATGGTAGATGACCCCAATGAAAAACAACAACAACAACAACAACAACAAAAACATTATTGAGTGTATTTGATGGTGCCCCAAACATGTACACTTACAATTAAAAAAAAAAACAACAAAAAAAAAAAACTTTTTCAGAATAAGATGAGCAACAATCAGTTTCTTGCTATTTTCCCTTTATGTGACTTTTTAAATTTTTTTTTATTCTGACACATCATCACTCACTAAAGTAATTTTCAAGCTTGCTTATTGTGTTCTACGGGACCTGGAGTCCTGCACTTCTAAACCTGTAGCACACCTGGTCTTTCAAGTTTTCTCAAGTTGCTTTCTTCTGGGAGTGGCTGTCCTCATCTTGAACCAATGGCGTGTATATACTTTCCATAGAATACCTATGGGATCCGTATTGTAGAGAAGTAAAGGAAATGCACATTAGTATACCCATTGTGCCATTTACTCTGAATTGAAATTACTAATGGTGTAAGGTTCTCTTATTGAAAGAAGCCTGGTTTAATGTCAATCTTTTTGAAAAGGTACGATGGTGAGTTCACAGAACTCAATGAACTCAATATGCCTCCCACTGTCAGGAGCTTACCCACGCTGCCTGTGTTACTTTTAAGATATTTGGACAAACATTTTTGTTCTTGTTCTTTCTTAAAAAATAAGGAAAATATATAGAGATTTGTATTTATATAGCAGTAAATACATAAATAAAACCTCTCTACTATGCTGTACCTGCTGTAAAACATGCTATGTCCATCACATGAGCAATACACTTATTCATTTCAGCCCCCAATCGGTCATTGACTCATAGCTTTCACATTCCTAAATAATTAGTGCATAGATTTCTGCCGATCAAGTAATCCTTTGTTTTCCTTGTTTGCTTTTGTTAGTTTCAAGCATCCTCCCTATTTACCAATTGAACTATTAAACTTTGTGCAACAGACTACAGTACAAACATTTTAGTATTTAATGTATATACTCTAAAGTGGAGCCTAGGTTTAGGTCTGTAATATGATGTCAAATCTCTTATGATATGGGGGGCTCCCGAGTGGCGCATCCAGCAAAGGCGCTCCGTGCGGAGTGCAGGATGTGCCCTATAGCCTGGAGATCGCAGGTTCGAATCCAGGCTATGTCACAGCCGACCGTGACCGTGAGTTCCTAGGGGGCGGTGCACAATTGGCTGAGTGCTGCCCGGGTAGGGAGGGCTTAAGTTGGCAGGGGAATCCACAGCTCACTGCGCATCAGCGACCCCTGTGGCCGATAGGGCGCCTGTGGCTCTGCAGTGGAGCCGCCAGATCTGTTTTGTCCTCCAGCACTATAGGTCTGGTGGCATTGCTGTGGATCTGTAGTGCGAAAAATGACGGCTTGGCAGGAGCACGTTTGGGAGGACGCGTGTTCCAGCCTCCGTTTCCCGAGTCGGCGGGGGGGTTGCGAGCGGTGAGCCGAGGATACAGATAATAATTGGGCATGCTAAATTGGGGTGAAAACCGGGATAAAATAATTGGCGACGACTAAATTAAAAAAAAAAAAAAAAAAAAAAAAAAATCTCTTATGATATTCTTGTCTTTCCTGGCTAATGTCTTCTTCCTCATCCTCGTTCCACTCTCCAGGCTTCTGAACACCTGAGTATTCTAAGTTTATAACAATAGAATGAATGGGATATCTTACGGTGATATATATACAGTATATATATATATATATATATATATATATATATATATATATATATATATATATATACATATACAGACGTGCTCAAATTTGTTGGTACCCTTACAGCTCATTGAAATAATGCTTCATTCCTCCTGAAAAGTGATGAAATTAAAAGCTATTTTATCATGTATACTTGCATGCCTTTGGTATGCCATAGAATAAAGCAAAGAAGCTGTGAAAAGAGATGAATTATTGCTTATTCTACAAAGATATTCTAAAATGGCCTGGACACATTTGTTGGTACCCCTTAGAAAAGATAATAAATAATTGGATTATAGTGATATTTCAAACTAATTAGTTTCTTTAATTAGTATCACACATGTCTCCAATCCTGTAATCAGTCATTCAGCCTATTTAAATGGAGAAAAGTAGTCACTGTGCTGTTTGGTATCATTGTGTGCACCACACTGAACATGGACCAGAGAAAGCAAAGGAGAGAGTTGTCTGAGGAGATCAGAAAGAAAATAATAGACAAGCATGGTAAAGGTAAAGGCTACAAGACCATCTCCATGCAGCTTGATGTTCCTGTGACAACAGTTGCAAATATTATTAAGAAGTTTAAGGTCCATGGAACTGTAGCCAACCTCCCTGGGTGTAGCCGCAAGAGGAAAATCGACTCCAGATTGAACAGAAGGATAGTGCGAATGGTAAAAAAAGAACCAAGGATAACTGCCAAAGAGATACAAGCTGAACTCCAAGGTGAAGGTACGTCAGTTTCTGATCACACCATCCGTCGCTTTTTGAGCGAAAGTGGGCTCCATGGAAGAAGACCCAGGAGGACTCCTCTTTTGAAAGAAAAACATAAAAAAGCCAGACTGGAATTTGCTAAAATGCATATCGACAAGCCACAATCCTTCTGGGAGAATGTCCTTTGGACAGATGAGTCAGAACTGGAGCTTTTTGGCAAGTCACATCAGCTCTATGTTCACAGACGAAAAAATGAAGCTTTCAAAGAAAAGAACACCATACCCACAGTGAAACATGGAGGAGGCTCGGTTATGTTTTGGGGCTGTTTTGCTGCGCCTGGCACAGGGTGCCTTGAATCTGTGCAGGGCACAATGAAATCTCAAGACTATCAAGGCATTCTGGAGCGAAACGTACTGCCCAGTTCCAGAAAGCTCTGTCTCAGTTGCAAGTCATGGGTCCTCCAACAGGATAATGACCCAAAACACACAGCTAAAAGCACTCAAGAATGGATAAGAACAAAACATTGGACTATTCTGAAGTGGCCTTCTAAGAGTCCTGATCTGAATCCTATCGAACATCTATGGAAAGAGCTGAAACTTGCAGTCTGGAGAAGGCACCCATCAAACCTGAGACAGCTGGAGCAGTTTGCTCAGGAAGAGTGGGCCAAACTACCTGTTAACAGGTGCAGAAGTCTCATTGAGAGCTACAGAAAACGTTTGATTGCAGTGATTGCCTCTAAAGGTTGTGCAACAAAATATTAGGTTAGCGGTCCCATCATTTTTGTCCATGCCATTTTCATTTGTTTTATTATTTACAATATTATGTTGAATAAAAAATCAAAAGCAAAGTCTGATTTCTATTAAATAAGGAATAAACAATGGTGGATGCCAATTACTTTTTTCAGTTTCAAGTTATTTCAGAGAAAATTGTGCATTCTTCGTTTTTTGTGGAGGGGTACCAACAAATTTGAGCACGTCTGTGTATACATATATATATATATATATATATATATATATATATATATATATACCTTTAACCTTTGTTCCCCAGAGGTTCCCCTGTTCTTTCTTTGTCTGGAAGGAAAGCTGCCACCCTACTAGGCCAGCTACAGCAGCCACAATGAAAAAAAAACATACTCTGGTAGGATTTTGAAAAGCATGCACAAAAAAGACTTCAAGAAGTACTGCAAACGCACTGAAGTCACCACTTGCATAAACGTGGCATGAGGGAAATATATTGTTCCTCCTCAGATTTTTTGAATTCCAATAACAAAAGCAGTAGGCATGTATAAGATTGTCAGAAGCAGCTGCTGAGCTGTTAACAGTGAATATTAAACTGCCCGCTAATTTCTCTTCTCTTGTATAGTACTTATAACATTTTTATTTTTGCACTGTAATTGTGCAATTTCTTTCCTCTGCTCATTACAAGGATATTACCCTGGTTTACTCTGGTTATTCCATTTGTTACTGTAGTTTCCCATACTTGCCTGTAGTTTATCATAGTTTTCTTAGTTTTACAATGCTTTTACCATGCTAATGTAAGAGTTTGTTGGAAATAGAGAGGTGAAAAGGAACAGGTATAGATTAAACTTGTAGGAAATCAATTAATATTGTATATTATATATTATTATATATTAATGGACGTTTTTTGATGCAGGTTATGTATGGAGCTGCTTGTTTAACCTGATCAACCTGCCTGTAACAGAAAAGCAAAAACTGGATTTTAGTTTAAGTTTAAAGAAGTATGTTTTTGAGATTTATGGTACTTGAACTTGTTACACCGTTTATCGAAAATCTGTGCAGTAACAATTTGAGACCTATTTTTGTACTGCCTTTTAAAAAAAAACAACCAGCCATGGAAAGAGTGCTGAACTGCTCAGAATCTTTGCAGGTACAGATTATGAAAAACAGGTCCCAGATGTGCAAAAAGCCAACGAAGAGTTCTGGAGCTGAGCCAAAGAATGTTGAAGTTCAAAGTTGCCAAAGCAGTTGTCAAGGTAAGTTTTTACAGCCATGAAAGGAGAATGCTGTGTTCAGAATAACATTGCCAGAGAGCTATATTTACGAGAAATTCTGTGTTGATTAATTTTCAGTAAACTGCAACTTTGTTTTTATTGTGGAATTATAGCAGTTGTTACCGTCATTTTACATTAATAGCTCGGAATACTGAAGCCAAGCACTTCTGTTTTTTCCAGCAACCATTTCAGACTCAGGACACTAACTAGTTCATCAATTATAATTACGTACTTTCATGGCCGCTGGCTTCAGTCACATAACATAAGCGTCTGGTTCAATAGAAAGTGTTTGGCATGGGTTTGTAAAGGGGTACTCACAAACAGTAAATAGAGAGTACATGAGCTGACTTTTTTTTTAAAGGTAGTAATAAAATGTTTATTGTAATTATTTCCCTTTCATAGTGAAATGATTAACATGTGCAGTAATATCTTTCACAGTCTGTTTGTTATCTGCTCTCCTCATTGGTTAGGTTCTAAAAAGTAGTTGTTGCTGTTTCATTATCATTACTCCCTAAGGGTTGAACACCTGTAATGATTCCAATGTTGATGTAGAGACCAAAAACTGTGGGGAGAATGGCCTATCTATTATAAATTAAGTAAGATAAGGTTAAAATTCTGTTACACACTACTGTGGTTAAGCTGTTCTATTTGAAAACGGATCTTTATTGAGCATACCATAACTATTACAATGCTACAGGAGCAATTATTATTATTATTATTATTATTATTATTATTATTATTATTATTATTAATAATAATAATAATAATAATAATAATAATAATAATAATAATATATATATATATATATATATATATATATATATATAGAGAGAGAGAGAGAGAGAGAGAGAGAGAGAGAGAGAGAGAGGAAAATTATTCCATCTAGGGTTTCTGTGACGTCATAAATTACGAGACCGAAGGTCGAGTAATTTATAAACTGTGACAGAAACCCGAGATGGAATTGTTTTCCTGTAACTCACTGAAGAGGCCCATCTATTGTTTTTTATAATACATGGATACCCTTGTGATGCTAATATTAAAGAAGACGAGGTTCAGCAATACAGTTGTTTTCTTTTTTAAACTTAGTGTTTCAGTGCTGTACAGACGTTCTATGTCATTATCCGTTAGTGCTTCAGCTTTATTTGGATGATTGCCTTTACCTTGTTTTAATTTCCCATTCCTCTCCAGTTTCTCTGAGATACAAATGTACCAGCTTTACATATATATATATATATATATATATATATATATATATATATATATATATATATATATATATATATATATATTTTAACATATTCTCATTTTGTTGATCATTAATGAACATTTCTATACTGTGGGTGTTGTCGAGTGATTGAAAACAATAAATTTTTTGTTTGAATTGAAAATGATGGGCTCGAGGAGTCGAATGGGTCAAAGTTCAAGTATATTTTCCTCTAGAGTTCACTACTGTGGTATTACGCCTCTTTTTCCGAATGGCTCAGAATGCAAATATAGCCTTCATCCATATATATGTGGACTGGAGAGGAGGACTAGTGGAAAATTAGGAGGTAACAATAGTCTTCCCGAGGGGCAATTAATTTTCCATTATGGCTGAGTCTGCAGTACATATTTAATATATGAATCAGTCAAGAAAATAAGCGAAGCAAGGTTGGATAGTAAATACGACTTTATATATTTTGTTTAAATATAGCTGATACAGCATAAGTAAATACTTAATAGAAAATGTTTTTGAAGTTCATACCGTATAGTTAGCAAAGTTTTTCTCCATCTGCATCTAGTTTGCCGACTGCTGAATTATCCAGTTTATATCCTGCCTGTCATATTTGTTTTCGTCGAGTTGAATTTCAGAAAGTCAGAAAACAGTGACAATGACGTTTTAATCACCATTTGAGTGTTTGGAGCATCTTTCTTTTGTAGTATGTTTTGTAATTCATTTTTCTGTTAACTTATGGAATTGGTGATCAGTCATTTTCTCTTGTGAAGAGTGCAGGGGGGTGAAAGGGTGATGACAGCGATGTGAACCAATAGTTCGATCTATTTTCCCTTCTATGATGAGGTTTTACTCACAGGCCAGGATTTACAATCACTTATTTATATATATATATATATATATATACTGTATATATACACAAGACAAGTTCATAGTAATAGTCTGGATTTAATTAACACTTAAAACACGTGAAACATGCACCAGCAATAGAAATCTATTGTATACTGTATGTATGACAGTACCACACATTATGCTGCGTGTAATCGTTTTCTTGTCTTTTTTTTGAGTGGGGGGGGGGGGGGGGGAGGGTGGAGGGTATAACTCAGGATTCTGCTGGAATGTGCTTTTCCCCCAGCTTTGAGTTTCGCACCATTAGGAAACTGCTATGAGAAGCACCTTCTTGACCTCTTTACTCATATTACAATTGCCATACTTACCTGAGGCATATTTTGCATGTATACAACATGAAAGCATATTCACCTTTCTTTATGATATATTTATTATTCCCCTCCCCTCCTTTCGGGATCCCATTCAATGAGTTGGAAAAGCAATTTTTATTCAATTGGTAGACTTTAAACCAAATGACTATTAAGTACATTTAGTGGTAAAATATATTCTCAAGTTGTCAAAGCATATTGGTCAAGTCCTAACCCATGATATCATGGTTACTTCACATTTCTTCAAACAACTTCACCAAAATACCTCTCAATCTGTTGATTTTTTTAAAACTATAATACTGCAAAGTTGATGGGAAATAACATGGCAGATTCATTGGTCATGATTTGCTTTACTCAAAAGGAACTGAGTTATGGTGAGCAATGATCACACCTACGATTTCAGCAGTATCAATTACTGCTTTATAAGGTATATTTTCACCTCAAGAACCATTGTACTACTTGGAGTAGTAGTATTTAACGAGTTTTGCTCTTGTTCAGTCTTTTAAGGTCACAACCCCGGACAACATGGAATGAATGATGTCTGGTTTCTCTGCACAGCAATTGTTTCAAATTCCGGTCAAAGTCACAGTTGAGTGTGATATGATATTCTAAACCAGGGAATGGGGAGAGGCTCTTCATCCAGTAGGGCAGCACTTAAGGACAGCAGGGGAAGACAGTCTTTCCCTTCCTCTTTAGGAATGTAAAGGTCATGATCTTACATTCATCTTGACCCTTAGGGTTCCCAGTGGAGCAGTAAGGGGCATCATGGTGCATTGGCTCTGCTTACATCCAAACATTGCAAGCTCTGCATTGATGAGTTATTGATTGTCACTGAAACAGCAAATTTAACCATAAATCCATTTTTTTTTGTCCCCAGCCCAAACACAAACAGTTGTATTGGGAAATTACATTGAGCACTCATGGGTGTGTGAACACATTGGTTGCTTGTATTAAGAAAATACACCGAAGTGAGCTCTAACACTGGATTCATTCTTCAGGATATGACCACTAGACCCCAAAGCTGTTGGTGGCAGTATCAAGAATAAATCTATGTATTATTTACATTCTTCCTTGCTTGTGTTTCATGGTGCCTCATGAATAGATGAGAATTAAATGATCTCTAAAGGTATATTTTTCACTAATAAAAATTAAGATTGACATTTAAAATGTTTCTTAATGGTGACGAATGTTACCGTTAGACTTCAGTCACACCTATAGCCTGTTTTTATTACAATCAAGTGGTGAGTAATGTTATTTCGTGTGGGCTTGTGATAGGGTACACCTCGTCCCTGTATTATTATTTTTATATTTCGTATTATTATTGTTATATTTGTATTTGACGGTAGGAAAGCCGTGTTTTTTTTTATTGTTCGTTTTGTTTATTAATTTAAAAACCCTGTGTGAATGTGGCTGGAGCCTCAATAAGGTAATTGTTTTATTGATAATTAATTAAGGCTCCAGCCACAGCTTAAAAGAACGAGCTCCAGGGTAATGGGGAGAGATTTCCTTTGAGTTAGAGACGGGAGGACGGTTTAGAACGAGATCATACATCCGAAGCAACTGCTACCGCTGTACCACTCGGTATTTGTTTCTTTATGTATTTTTGGCCATCGAGCCCTTTTGTTTGTTATAGTGTTTTGTTTATTGTTTGATTTATTATTAAAACCCGAGCGCAAACGCGTCTCGTTTCCCCTACCTTTGTTTTTTGTATTGCTTCTTCCTGGTCCGGGACGTCAACTGCAACCGCTCTGTCACATATGGTGGCAGCGGTGGGATAAACGCCTCCAGGAGCCGGACCAGGAATACAAAGGGCGTTTTTTTTATTATTTTTTTCGAAAATTGTTTTTTTGTGGAAAAGTAAAAAAAAAAACAAAAAAAAAAAACACGGCTTTCCTACCGTCAAATACAAATATAACAATAATAATACGAAATATAAAAATAATAATACAGGGACGAGGTGTACCCTATCACAGGGCTTCACAGGAATATTAACTAATTGTGCTTTACTCAGCTGATGTTCTGTCATTGGACATGTTTTAACACCGGAATGTATCCCTGTCCAAAACCTACAAGCATTTATTTGGCATGATCAGATTTAATAGTAGACTTAATACTACTATTAGTAATAACCTGCTTATTCATTAAAAATGTGTACAGCAATCTACATTTCTGCAGCTATAGGACATGATTAAATCTGATTTGACAGAGGGTTGCACTTTTAACAGGAAGGTAGCATCAGTTTGAAGTTGGTGCTTAAGAAAAAGCTATTTAATATTTTATAACAAAAAAAAAAAAAAGAAAAAGAAAAAAAATTAACCTTAGCCAGTTCAGGGCAGTAGTCAGTGGTTTTCTCTGTTTTTAAGTGCAATCAATACATTTTGCTAGTTTACCTTAATAAACATTACCAAGGTATTACCAAAGCAAAGTTAGATGGAAATAAAACAAAGTAAATGCACAGTATCAACACAGGAAAGGTGTACATAAATAACTGAACTTGATATTTACCAAAATGGTCATAGTTACTCTATTTTACTACAACTGATCATTCATTTTCCAACTGTCTCAGTGTTCCAGGTTTAACGGGATATATTCAAAATTACTTTAAAAGGGTTTGACTAGACTTCAACAAAGCTATCAATGAAAGGGTGGAGTGATTGGATGACTACATCTTTATACTGCCTTCTATGTGTGGCAATGGTGGGGGAGGGGAAGAAGAACAATGCATTGGATCGCAGTAATCTGACATGAGCTGAGCTTTCAACATGGTTGCTGCTTTTTGTTTTTTTAAAACGAATTATATCTATTATATATAAGAAATTAAAAACAATTATTCAAATAAAAGTTCTGGTACTGAAAACATGAGTAAGATTTCTAGTAGGAAATGTGCAATTTTATTCTCTTTGATATCTTTTTCATTTTAGAGAGACACTTCTAAAGAAGATTTATAGCCTCATCCATGTCTGTATAAGTATGCTTACCAGATGACAAATTTAACAAAGGCAATTCAGTACACAAAACGCAAACACACCATATTATCTAACACCTACTTGGAACAACCTGCAGTGTTAAACTCACACTCACATTTAACGCACATTTTACGACTTTGGATATTGTGTTTGAAACCTTCAATGGGAAGGTATAGAGATACCACAATGTGAATTATTATTTACCCAAAACATCACCACTGCCTTGTATACAAGATCAAAGCTGCTCGGCTTCTTTGTTATTGTTGATCGTGTTTGACAAATCGATGGGCAAAAGTACATGCTAAACAACGCTACTCAAGTTTTAAAAATTGGGGACAAAATTGATTTTATTGCTTCAATTGTGTGACCATCACTGAGGGTGATTTTTAGTTCTTTACTTTTGTGACAGTCTGGCGCTCCAAGAGCAACTGATTTTTCCCCAACTCTTGTTGGTCACATCACAAGGCAGTTCCCTGATGGTCGCAAGACTGAAGTATAAACCAGCCTTTACAAACATGCTCTGAAGTGCCCATATCTTGCACCTTAGTCGTGACTTTCATATTGTCAGATGCAACTCGTTCAGTGGATATGTTTATGTAAAGTGTCTGACCATTCTCAAGGGTGATGTCATCCTCTCATGTTTAATCAAACGTATCTTTTTCCACAACAGCTGATGTGGCCCATAATATTTAACTTGAGGACTCAATGTAACAATTAAAATAACATTTAAAAAAGAACAAAAAAAAAAAAAACATTATTAGGCACACTACGTAAAAAGACAGAAATCAAATGCGGATGACTTATTTGAAATGTAATGTCTTCTATGTAACTGATTCAATTTGTTACAAGATATTGGGATAATTCAATTTTCTGTAATTGCTGCTTGAAGTGGTAAATAAATGAAAGCATGAGAACTGTAATGCTGCTTTTCTGAGTTATCCATAGATCATGAAGAAATAATTAGCCTTAAAGTTGTACAGGTTGGAATGGTTTGCTGACACAAGGTAAGTGAGTTCTAAATGTTTTACTCAGAAGAGCATACTTTTCCAGGAGCTAGCAGAGTTTACACATGCCCTGCCTTGCCCTCTCACTATAACTTATGATATCCCCTAACACAAAGATAAAGCCCGGTCTTCATAGAGTCCAAAGTCAAATAAAGTAAAACCTATAATTTGATGGTACAGAGTGTAACCAACACAACGTTTAATTTTCTGTCCTACAAAGTCATAGCTCTACAGTATAAAAGTTATGACAAAGTCCTGCACAGAATCTCCAATCCAGGCTCTGCATCCCTTACATTGCTGGAATGAGGGCAGACGTTGCTGCTGTGAGACTGCCACAATGTAGGCATTGTTTGAAGTACACTGTGGGAACAAGGGCAAGGTCAAAGAAAGATGCCTGTAAGCAACAACTAGATTGAAGAAGTACAAAAATGTGTCAGCAAAGACGTTTTATTATCAGCAAAAGATTTGGGTTTCGTTGAAGAAATTGCTAAACATTTTTCTCAATTTTTCAAAGTAATTTCCTCTTTTAAATTAGTGTCTAACTAGTACAACAACAATAATAATAATAATAATAATAATAATAATAATAATAATAATAATAATAATAAATAGTACACATGTATAAAATTGTTCCAAAGACTCAATAACCATAGTACCATGCCACAATCTGCTTGGTTCTATAACTAAACCTTTGTTTGGTATATCGCAACTACAGATTATTTAAACTTTGCTGTTATAGAGCTATATAATACTGTGAAATGTAAACTAGATGGTAAAATTGCACTGGACTACATTTTTTTAATACTACCCTGTACAGTACATCCCCATATACCACAGTAGATACATCTGCCTTCTTATATTTTGAATATAGGTCTTGTTAAAGAACTAGTGCTATATTATGTCAAGATTTCTCAAGGACAACCTAGTGGAAAATCTTCTTTTCTGCTGTGGGAGTGGTGCTAGGACCAAGTGACTTATGGGTAAACATTAACAGGCAAAGACACACTAATACTTAAAAATAGTCCACACCAATCCAAACACAGTCCTATTGCCTTACAATCTAATATAATTGGACATTTCTTCTGACATTATGACAGAGAGCAGAGTGTATGTCGGGGGAAGGAGGCTGCCCATGCATTCTGAATGACTCACCAAACTGGCACATCTCTGGACTGCCCTCAACTAAAGTGTTCACCAGGCCATGTCTAATGCTGCTCTTTCTGCTCTGTGCTGAACCGAGATAAAGGCTGGGAGCAGCGAGAAGCAGGGTGCTGCTCAAGCATGGTTAGGGCTGGGATGTCAATAATCTATCCTGATACACTAAATCATGATGTTTTTCTACACATAAATACTTATACATGTACTAGAATATTGAAGGGTTTTATAGCTCAATACCCGGCCCCATTCTGCTACCCTGATATATGTGTAACTATACTTACTCACAGATTAGATCAATGCTGTTTATATATAGATGACAAGTGTTTCATGTTCACTCAATGCAACAATTCTTTTCTGTAGCATTCATATTCTTTTGTGCTATAATTTACAATGAGCCTTTTTTTCTACTAACTGAAATAACAAAGGGCTTTATTATAAGTGAAGAAAGCTTTATTACTAGGACAGTCAAAAGGAGAAATCCTTGAGGCTAAAATCTTCTTATTAATAATAATGTGGTCTTCGCCCTTGAGAGAGTGTATTGTAAAAAACCCTTTGTGCTATGAAACAGATCTTGTTTACCCACACTCCGATCTGAAGCTCCTCCACAAGTGTGGCAGTCATGTCAGTAACCAGTCAGCACAATCTGGTGAGACATTAACAAGGAGAATGTTCAGTGACTCTACAGATACACTTGATACTTAAACATGAAGAAAAGGAGACAGTCACGTTTTCGCGTTTCCGCTAATTACTTTAATTAATTGTAAATGAATTAAGTGTCACACATCAGAACAATAATTGATCTGCTCCTTCCTGCCATTCTTTATTTGTTTCTAGCTATTTTTTAAATTATTATTTCATTCCTATCAGAAAATATGTCTTTGCTTCAAAAAATGGCCCCAGATTACTAAATGTTTAAATAAATAGGCTATTATTAAAAAATATGCTGCCCTGACCTTCCAGGTGTTAATCTTTTAATTAATATGATACAAAACGTGGAAAGACTAATGTTACCATGTTGAAGATTCAATGGCCACAGACCAATGAGTAGTTATGAGCTGGACTATTTAAATATAGCCTATATGTAGAGACCAGGTATAGGTAATGTCTGGATGAGATGACTGGACGAGGAAGAGAGAACAGATGATTTACCCCAGGCATAATCAGTAGCATAAATTACTTATTATATATTTCTTAGCAGACGCCCTTACCCAGGTCAACTTACAATCGTAAACAAAAAATACATTTCAAGAATCACAGTACAAGTATTAATACAATTAAGAGCAAGATAAAATACTTACTGTATTAGCAGGGTGGGAACCAGTCAGAAAACATAATCTGTGAAGCTGCAGGCTGGAGGCTGAAGGCTGAAGGCTTACATTTATAAAAGTCAAGTCATACTGTCACAATTTCCCTCTGTCCTGCACTAGCACAGTGTTACTGTAGCACAAGGGTGGATAACGGTGGCCCTTTGAGTACTGGTCTCTGTTACAGGCATGTTATCAATGGTTTAATTAAAATAACTAAACCTCTATTCAGGTCCTAAAGCAGTAAATCATTTCATTGTACCTTTTAAATCTTGAGTGTAATGGACCTCCAGACCTGGGGTTGCCATCCTGCTGTAGCACTGTTCCTATATTGCTCTATGTTACATCGCTATAGGAATGCCAAAAAACACTCAACGCTTCTCACTGCAAATCATTACTAACAGGATTTTTGTAGCAAAAAAAATAAATAAATAAATAAATAAATAAATGCCCTTTAAACGCCAAGTAATGAGAAACAGCTCATAAAAAAGCCTACTTACAGGACCATCAATTAAATATCAGAGTGCTTTATTTTTGGTTTGGGTGTGTTTTTCCTTTCTGAAGAAAAGCATTAAAGACATATTCAGTCCTTTCAGGGGTTTAGAGTTTCACAAGATCAATCACAATACAAAATGCTTCCAGACACGAATATTCATATATTCAATGATTAGAATTAGGGTTTGAACTGCTATTCATCTAAAATAATATAAGAACCAACAGGTGATGACCACCTAACTCAAGTCAAGTACTAAATCTAAGGTATTTCAGAGGCTGATAAATATTTTAAAAGCCATGGTGATACCACAATTTCAAAGGTGCCCAAGGCAGTAGCACTGCATGTTAAGACAGACAAATACAAAACATTTGGGGCGTCGGCTTGCTGTCCTCATGTCCATGAAATTTCCTGCAGTGATAAATATGTTGAAATTCAGAACCTGAGGCTAAAGAATTAAGGTGTGCGAAGGAACCGCCTTTGCCTTTAGTAGATGGTAACTGTACAGATGCAGAATCTTAAAGATTGCTCAATACAGTTTATTTTTTCAGAAATGTATCTTTGGTAAATGTTGATAAGTAATGAAAAATATGAACTTTATTTATGTTTTTAATACAGTACCTTAAATAGTGAATAACATGGACAGTAACAACTAGTCAATTACCTATTGGTAAATTAAGATGAATAAAATACAGCATTCAGATGTGTTTTTTTTTTAAACAGTAACAGACTTCCTGAATGTAAAGCTGGTATCCTCAGAGTTGGTCAAAAGCAGAGGACATTTAGTAACCTCCCAGACATGAACTAGTTTTCATCAACAAAAGTCGATAAATTCAAAATGAAATGTGATGTTGTGTCCAGAGAAGTCGTTTTTGTGCATGATTTGTAAACAGTGAACCGGGTGTAAATAACTAATTTCGTTGTACCTTCTTTTCCAAAGGCTAGAATAACCATTTCATCCCTGGAGTGATAAGTATATCCATATATATATATATATATATATATATATATATATATATATATATATATATTCAAATGCACAAAGCATACATTTTATCAAATATGTTTTGTATTTTCGCCCGTCCGCAATTTGGTTATGCATAATCGTATCGTTTTACGGAGAATCTCAGGACAGATTGTACCAATTTTAATATTATATTATGCTTTATTGTGAAGGCGGGTATTGCTTTATCAAAGCTAACATAACACTGACATGGTTGATTCGCATGGGAGTAAAAAGACACAGGACGCCTGAGTTTGACATTTTACAGAAGGTCCTGATGTCCTTTAAAAAAATTAGAAGACATTTGAGAACATTATCTGGGATAAAAATAAATGGACAGTTCGCACGGGACAAAATGTCACCAATGTTGGTCAAAATTCCAAAACCATCTGTTTATGTGGTGATTTTTAGTCCCGTGTGAAGGAAGACATGGAAAATGTGAACTTTGTTTTACCAAAAATGAAAATCCATGTTTTCTGTAACTTTCAATACTGCACATTTGAAGCCAATATAGCAAATGAAAGTGAATGACAGGTAGACTTCGAGAAATATTATATTATGTTAGTTACAAGCAATCAAACAAGTCGATCAAATGAAGCAAGTGGAACTGGGCAGACAGCTGGCTTGGAGAACAGATGGACAACACTAAGAGCAGAATAGGTCCTGAGACTAGATCCTGAAATCAGAGAAGGCAAAAGTCAACATGGAGAGATGAATTGCAATAGTTTGTAGGGATCTGACAGGTGACAGGGCCCACCCAGTGTTATGTGGCTGTTCTGTCAAACTGCACCAGGCAGTCTCAGTATTGACCTAGTAACATCTGAAGTGGTTTACTGCTCCTTTGAACAGTTGGCAAACAGTGGGAAAAGTATATCTTTTAAGGAATTGTGGAATAATATGACACTTTTGTTATTGCAGGGACATTTCTATCGTTGCTTCTGCTTTCTCACTCAGAGATAGCAATGTGTACAATATGTAGTCTTCGCTAAGAATATGCTGTTCTACTCAATATTCTGGAAGGCTGCATCACAGTTGGCAACTGTCAAACAGGGGTCCTTTATGGAAGGAGATCAGCCCAGTTAGTGGACAGGTGTCCACATCACCAACCACACAGCTGGCACTTGTCATCGTTGCAGTCTATGTAAGAGGTTACAGATTTGGTGTGCATTTACATCACATGATGTATGGCTAAATGAGTACTGCCAGTCCAACATCTGTTAAATCTACACAGTTATCATCAGAATATCTAACTGCTAAATACAAATACTGTCTATGCTTTTCATTGTGAAAGTCTGAACAGTGGAGATGTGGGCATTGTTGACATTTGCAACACTGCCTTTTGCATATAAATGTTTATTTTTCTATGCATTTCAACAACAAAATACACCCTTGGTTAGCCTCCACAAAAGTTCTCCAGATATGGCTTTCTGGCTGATGCTTGAACTGTAATTAAATTAACGGTTGGCTTGCAAACAGTGCACTTACTCAGGGTATGCAGTTACTTAGAGGGTACAGGAAGGTCAGAGATGTGATCTCTTATTAAAGCTCTATGGTGCAAGGCAAAAGGGAAGGTTGACTGCAGAGTCAACCATAAAAATACCACACTTCCTGTATAGAGTAACCTATTTAAGCTCGCTCTAGTCATATTGAGCACAGTGGTTTGGTATCTTGAAGGCTATACCGCATAGACGACTAATATACAACATCGTATAACAAAACATGTTGCTAAATGTATCAGAGATTGCCACAATTCACATATATGGAAAATAAGGTTGTGTGATGTAGGCAACTGCTGGTTAGGAAGTTTAAACTTGCTCAAATGCTCAGTGCCCCCAAAGCTTTTCAGGTTCTTTTATTTCAAAGTATTTGGGAGACGTTCCACACACAGCAGCTTATTAGAACAATGGGATAAAGCATCAAGTCAGTAAAGCCAGTGTGCCTGTCCTACCCATCCCTTTGTCTGTTTGGCTGTGGGAGGTTCATTTGTCCAACCGATTAGACTCACAGTTGACTCACTGACCAAGCTGCCTGCTTGTCATATTAAAGCTGCAAATACAGAGGAAAGGCAACTGAACTGAACAGTTCAGCATTGTATTGCAGATTTTGTATCTCTGATCTACTACTTAAAATGCTGTCTAAAATTGTTCTTCAAGTGAATTGCAGTATAACTGCAGTTATACAGATCATTAAAATAGTTATTTCTAAAGTTATCACCACTGTTGATAAAAAATAACTATTTAATTACAAAACGTATTTTGCATTGCTAGTAGTAATAAAAGTCACCAACAGTGTGGAGTAGTGGTTAGGGCTCTGGACTCTTGACCGGAGGGTCGTGGGTTCAATCCCTGGTAGGGGACACTGCTGCTGTACCCTTGAGCAAGGTACTTTACCTAGATTGCACCAGTAAAAACCCAACTGTATAAATGGGTAATTGTATGTAAAAATAATGTGATATCTTGTAACAATTGTAAGTCGCCCTGGATAAGGGCGTCTGCTAATAAATAATAATAATAATAATTTGGTCATAACTATTGGTCCACTCAGTCAATGTCAATAATTTCATTTAAAGAAAAGCTGCTAATGTTTTTTTTCAAACCATGAGTAATTAAATTATGGTGCAGAAAATAAAAATGACTTTGTCATACCAGCTCTCTCACATCCGTAGACAAATGATAATGGGACAGGGGAAACTAGTTCACTCGCACATGATAGCAAGATTGGAATGCTTTATCATCTAATAGCAAATAGAAAGAAGGAATAAGGCATATACATAACATTTCAGCAAACGTTAGACATTGGTGATGGATATTACTGAACATCAGTTAAATTCAATGTTTACAGAGGACATCTCCGTAAAACTAGTACAGATATGAAACCAGTTTCTGTTTCAGTTTTGACTTGTGAACAGGTTTTTGAGACATGCAGAAACTGAAACAGACTATACAGAATATTTAGCTTCCCTCGCCTGTGGTTCTAACAGGGAGGAGGTTGAGCATGAATTGTTGCCTCTGAACACTGCATCTTGACCACTATGCAAAAGAGCTCACCTACATTCATGGAGTTTAACTCGTCTCATCTT
The DNA here is from genome assembly GCF_902713425.1 of Acipenser ruthenus. Lineage (NCBI taxonomy): Eukaryota > Metazoa > Chordata > Actinopteri > Acipenseriformes > Acipenseridae > Acipenser > Acipenser ruthenus. The sequence goes on along the minus strand of NC_081198.1, from coordinate 40,949,704 downwards.
ACCAACAGGGGACAGAATCTGTAATGGCAGTGTATCACACAACACTGTCCGTTACACTAGCGCAGTAGATAGATGGTTTCATTCAGTTGTAAATCCAGTTTGGGGGAATGGAGCAGTCAGCAGTACAATAGTATTATATCCCAGACAATGCAGTGGCACTACAACAGCACTGCAGTAGTTCTGTGCATTTTGGCATATTACTGGTATAAACCAATATGCTCTAGTAATTCGATGCAGGCTGTCAGTACCAGTGTACAATATTTGTTCCAAAGTCATTGTGTTGCTGAGAGTGGTAATGTTGTGCTCAGTGAATGGATCACTTAAGGGTTTCCCAGGGGAATAAACTGGTATTGTTCAGTATCCTAATAATATTTCTAAAATTGGTGAAACATTTTAGTTTTAAAAGACAGTTTAGTTTCAAAACTTGAAATAAACACGGCAGGATGTTTAGTTAGAAAGTGCATGACCGTTATTTTGATCTAGTTTTGTAGTACTGCTCTCTTGCTCTCTATCAGAAGAGAATGGCGCTCTGGAAACTTTGTGCTGGAGGGAGAGCTTGGTAAGTCTGGCCTCTTATCTTTATTTTTCATCACTTGAATGGGATACTCATCCTCTGGTTTTCAGTGGGTTATTATTCTTCATTGAAATGCCTAGAGTTGAAAGTCAGAGCTGATTTGTTGCTGGCTGGCTTTTGTGAATTCTGTAATGGAACAAATACATAGACCAATTATTTGGCACTGGCCTTTCCCTCATTTCAAAGGGTCAACATCAAAAGAACAACAAAAGAAAGGAGAAAATGTTGCTGTATAGCCAGTATTATGCTGACTGGCTGCTGTATTCATCAGGGCAGCTTGTATAATGCGTTATGATTTTCCATATGCATTGCTGGGTCACAAACTCCACAAGTCTGCTATCTGTGTGTCTTTAACTATTACTTTATAGATGCACGGTAGAATACTATATTAAGTTATTCACTGTACTAACAACATGTAAATATATTTCATATACTGTATATATAGATAGATAGATACAGTATATAGTTTTCCTTTTTCAAATAAAACACACACATACACACACACACACACACACATATATATATATATATATATATATATATATATATATATATATATATATATATGTATATCATGGAATAAATACACACTATCTTGTGGCAAGTCACTCATGCTCACACAAACACACTAGTACTATCGATGCAGACTCTACTTAAGGGATTTTAATAAACTGCTGCTGTGGTTCATAAAGAGTGGGTACCAAATGCTGACATTTAAGTTAATTAAAATTAATTTTAAAGTATTATTTGCAATTTGTACTGATTTCTACAAACATCTGTTGTAAGAGCATTTCTCCATAACCCTTTCCCCTCACGTGCTCTATCTAAGTGACAGGTGTGCATTAATTCATACGTGGTTAACTATATACTGTAGTATCACAGTTTACATACTCCCGAGTAATTCCTGTACTGTAGTATGTAGTCTAAATAGTTAAATCACATATGTACAGGTGAGGGGAGAAGGTACAACTGCTAATATACCCTGCCTACGGTGTAGTTTAGTGACGTACAGGGGCGAGGTTACTTCTGTCGAGAGAAAAAGAGAGCGAGAGTGCGGAGAGTGTCGTCAGTTAAAACCTACAGCCCCGGGAGAACAACAGCACCATTCAGTTACAGAATTCAGGTCTTCGGGGGAAAAACAGCAAGTGAAGAGGCAGGGGCAAGAGAGGACATTGATACAGAACTGAATCGCAATGGCTTTTTCTGCAAAGTGGCTTTTGCTTTATTTACCACTAATCTGTTTCTTCAAGTGGACAGTTATTTCAGCTTTTAACCTTGACACGGAAAACGTTTTCAGGAAAAACGGAGAGCCCGGCAGCTTCTTCGGCTTTTCACTCGCCATGCACAGGCAACTAAATCCCACCGATAAAAGAATGTAAGTTTAAAGAAATTGGAAAATGTGACGGTTCTGCACTGAGACTATTGCTAGCGTAATGCAAATGTAGGCTACACTGCATCTTTTAGTTTTCATTTTCTTCTGAGCACTTGCACAGGTTGCGACTATGACGCGTTAAAAGTTAACAGGTTCTTAGGTCGGGAAATAAGAACAGAAAAATCATTATGGGTTCAGCTGGTGAGCGCACAGTGCTGCTTCGGTTTCGTGAACAAATTAATTTATACATTAAAACAAGTTTCTTATATTGTTGTTGTATGTATGTATGTATGTATGTATTTATTTATTTATTTAGTTTTATTTATTTTTAAACTTAAGTCAACATTGTTCGTCCAAATTGCTAGTCAATTGCGTGTGGTTGCCTGTTGCAAAAAATTAGTCGCTGTTTTTCATTCTGCGGGGAAACATGCTTACTGTTCTCTCTGGTTTGAATTGTTTTGTGTGTGTGTCTTTCTCTGGAAAGCAATTTTGTCACACTACCGTTAAATATTTTAAACTCTGGACAGTTAGTGACTTGCGTTTTTTGGGGGATGTTTTAAAACGTTAGAGTTTTCACAGCTAAAACTAGTTTAACAACAACTGAATTGCGCTTGGGATAAAAAAAGAATAATGGTGATGTATTGCATTGTTATTCAGAACACAGCGGGCAGTGCGGTGGGGACACAGGATCGTACCTCCTGGTCTTTGAGGGCTCTGCAACAAGTTAACAAAGCAACGGAAGAAAATCTTTTAAATTTATGTGTTTTATTCAGCTATTGCTTTCAGTCGTGTCAGTGCGCTGTGGGGTTTTTCATGATATGCAAATTTGAGCCTACAGTAAATTGATTCACGTTCGCTTATGGCATGATTAAGCGTTAAACTTATCCTTAACATCAGTTTAAATGGCAGACCACTTGTCTGTAGTCATATTAACTGTGCCTCAGTCAGCAGACAATATCTCAATGTTCTGAAATGGTGACCTTTTTAGTTAATAATTAAATATTATGTCTAGTTTGTTATTACAGCAAGCGTGGTCGGGATACCCCAGTTTTAAGAGTATGATCAGTTCTGTGCCATTTGCATTGTTAGTCAGCTTTTCTTTTATTACACATCGGAATATAATTTTTTTTTTAAATGCTACAGTAATTTGAGATGTGTGTCTAGGTCCTGCAAAGAGAAACCCTCTCAGGAGACACCTAATTGTGATGCATGTTCTTGTGACATTACTACTGCACCTTGCATGGTTGGGAAGTAAAATATGTTCATTATGAAAAGCATACCTATCCTAGATATGTAATGTATTCTCTGAACAGTACGATATTAACTTTGCAGTACAGTACTTAAAGTCACATTTAGGTTGAGATTAAATCATTAGGCATACTTAACAGCCTTTTATTATAATTGTGGCTTATGTTTTATGTATTTTATTTAAACAGTTGGAAGCATGGACCTGTAACCTTCAGTTACTACTGTGGTGACTTTAGCTTGTTATGTTTGTAACTCCAGTCTGTGGTTTTATTATCCTTGTTTCCTGTAATTTCTCTTTCTGCTGGAACAAGCAAACACCAACATCTCAGGTGCTGCGACTACCAGAAATACAAGGTGGGAATGAACTGATTCACTTTTTAGTACAGGAATGTTTCAACATCAGATTAGTTTACTGTATCTGATGTACCTGTGCTAAAAAGCCTTCTGTTACTTGTGTTGTATTTTACAGTGCGTATAACTGATGCGTGTCAATGATACTGTGTGTTGTAGGATGAAAACTGGAGCCTAAAGCCCTTTGGAGTTAATAATCTTTTATGTTCAAATGGCCTTGCTTCAAAGGAATGTTTTTAATAAAGGGGGGAGAGGGGGGGGGGGTTGCTACAGGTTTTCTAAGGAAGAGACAGTGACATAAAAGGCTAGCTTATAATTTGCCTGGAGTTGGTGGGATCGACATGATGGCCTGGCAGTCAGGTTGAGTACCCAGAAGAGGGTGGGTAAGGTTTACACTGCATTGTAGTCTGGCTGGAGCGGATACTGGCACACTGAGTAAGCATTCAAATAGAGGAAACTGCTGGTCCAGTTGAGTGGATTCTGGAAAACATGCAGTAAAGCAGGGGTGTCAAACTCCAGTCCTCGAGGGCCGCAGGATCTTCTGGTTTTCATTCCAACTTAAGTTCTCAGTTAACATAATTGATCTAATTATTTGTTGAATTTGACATATTAAAATTTTTTTCAAGGTTCGTTACAGTTGATGGTTTTAAAAATGCACTTGATTCAAGGTACACTACCTATGAAACATTTTGAAGCCTGAAGAGAAGTGTTAAATGTGTCCATTTAATCAAATAATTAGACCAATTAAGTAATTGAGAGCTCGGGTGGAACGAAAGCCAGAAGACACTGCGGCCCTCCAGGAACTGAGTTTGACACCCCTGCTTACATATGGAACAAGTCGTCCCAAGTGACTAAGAATTTCTCTCCTGACAGTATCATCATCTTCATCTGCTGTTTTTAAAGAAAACCTTGAGGTTTATCTAGATTTTAAATTATTCATTTGACTCTGAAGAAAAGCATACAGCTCCAGTGGCATTATTTACCAGCATCATTTGTTTTATTATAGCCTCACTCTGTACTCCCACCCTGTTCTACCTATATGTAGTTTTGAAAGTCAATAAGCATGCTGTTGACTAAGGCCATGAATGAATCTCTTGTATGTGTGACAAACTGAGGTAAATGTGCGCTGTGTGTTTACTTTATGAAGTTGCCAGAACGATTGCCATACATTTTGAATCTTGGGTGTGTACATTCGGTTTTCCCTCTGTGTTAACCTTGAATGAATCATATCCACACAGACACACCCTAAAGACAGGCACACAGCCAGACAGGCACTTTTTTGAAGGAATGGTAATCCAGGTCTCTTGAAAACTGTAACTCGCAGGTTTGTACTTTTTAAAGTAGCCTCAGGCAAGGGAGCAAGATTGGTTACAGCATGCCAAAACCTGCTTGAAAGGCAGAACCAGAAAGTGTATTCAACATCAGAAGCTGTCAGTGCTGCTGAAGGTACAATGCAGCTGTCTCTGGTCCTACATATCACCATTGGGTCAATTATTTTGTAATAGGTTTTTGTTCTGCTAACTGTTTAATGCATTGTACTTGAATTGTTACTTGGGCTTCAATTATTCCACTACTAACCTGTTACAATAGCATTTGATTTAATATGTTGTATAAAGGCAAATTCCCTTCTGATTTTAAAGTTTGCTTTATTTCTTTTTAGGTTCGGTTAGTTTATGGGATAAATAACAATCACAATCGCATTTTTGTATGGTATTCTCTAAAGTAGTAATTTACACACGTTTCAAAGCTTGGTGTGGTATAGCGTCTCAAGGTCAAGGCTCGTCTGCACCCTTGAAATAGTACCCAGACTCAGACCTGCATTTTTTAAGGCTCCTTTGCCTGTTTTTGTAATTTACAACAAAACAAACAAAGGTTTAAACAAAACTGCAAACAATATAGAAATCAAACAGTGGCCACACTTCAGCTCGCCTCGTGCACGGACTATCCTTTTCCCACTGTTCAGCCTTCACTGAACCAGCTCTTTGTTTCCTTTTATAGGGTGTGGCCAGAGGTTAATTGGTAATCAATAATTTAATCACCACCTGGCCACAATCCACACTTTTCCCATTAATCAATTAAACGCATGCCACACTTTTCAATAAACGAATTTAACATTTAAACAGTTAAACAGTTTCCAAACCAATTTATATTATGTGACAGTGCAAAGGCAGCCATTTTGACCCAGCCTGTTCTTCAATGCCTGACCAAAGATTTCTCAGTGTGCAGAGCCTCTGCTAAGTCACACTTGGCTTAATTTACAGTGTACATATGCACTTCAATTTATAAAAGCCTGATACAATGGCATGCTCTATATAGTACATAAGTAGGTTTACTGAAGCAAAATGAAAGGTAACTACTCATTTATTGTTTACACATAGAATTTAAATATCCCCATTTTGAAAATTTTAGTTGATTTCTTGGTTACTGTGCATGGGGTGTTGGCAAGCTTATTTTTTTTTTTTTGTTGTTGGAATAGAATAAAGAGAGGGAAATCTGTTGAAGTCCATAGAACAATAATGATTTATTACAGCAAAGAAACGAGGACCAGACAGCACTGAAGATGTTTAATAGAGTTGGAGCATTAAAAGCTTTGGCTGTAGTGTGGCCACACATTTAAGCTTTTTATTTCAGTTTTTTGACACGAATGGGAGGGGAGGAGAGGAGGAGGAGGACACATTGGGAGCATGCCAGTGGCAAACAAACAAAAAAAAAACAACCCTGCATTTACATTGCAATCTAGTAAATCCATGTGCAATGAAGTTAAGTATTTCATGTTGGCTGATAGATTTGATAGTCCCAGGCTGGTAATGTACGTGGGTATGGAAATCCACTTGTTCATCTACCCAATCCAGCTTGTAAGATGGGGCTGTTCTGCAGGACATATGGCTTAGCTTCTATTGCTCCTGCTATATAAACAAAATGTATTTTTCTTCAGATGGACGTTCGACAAATATAGTAGGTGTAATAATGACTATCGACACTGGTTAGGCAGAATTCCAAAAGAAAATTTAGTTTTGTTTTTAATCTTGGGGAAATTATGAGAAACCCAGCCTATAACGGTGCTTGATCTGTAAAGTTCATGAGGTGAAAAAAAAGCACATGATGAAATGACTGAGTGTTGGAAAGTTAAGCTGCTTAGCTGCCTTTGAGCTCCCAGGTGCAGTCCAGATGAGCTCCCCTGAACCTGTACACTGTAATAAAGATGACTGTCTGCTACAGGGGAATGGGGAATGTGGGAATGGTCATCTCCATGAGGTTTCAATCCAAGGTCTCCTCTCTTCAATGAGGAATCCCTAGTGTGTGGTGTATATTCAAGTTACAGTCAGCACTCGGATATCTGTTACTGAGATACACGTCAGTCGCGCTTTATCGCCCTTGTATTAAGAATAAAATAAATCCTGATTTTTATATCTATATCTATATATATATATATAATGTAACTAATTAATGCACTTACCCGTCACACGCGATTTCCGACATCAGTTTTCTGATGCAAAGCCCATCTCTTCAATATTAATATTTGTCTGAATATCCATCACAGCCCAGGTTTTTTTTTTCTTCATTTTCTCTAATGCCAAATCAGTCTGTCTGTTGTGCAGTTACACAGCGCTTCCTCCAGTTTCACCTGACAAAAATGCAGCCAAAACTAAGCAAACGAGACAAGCTAGGGTAATGTAAGTCAATCATTAAACAGTTCTAGCTACTGTGACAATTTTTTTTTTAACTGATCTTTTGTTGCTTTTGTGTATTTTCATTTGAAAGTGAACTGTGACATTAGGGCCTTATCAAGCACTATATTCTGCAATTTTGAATACTGACTTGGGATACAGTTTTAGTTCTGGAAACTGTGCTATTGTTTTTTTTTTATCTTTTGTTTTTGCTAAATTGCATTGCCTTTTACTTTTTACGCAGTTCTGTGCATGGATAACATTTATGTTTTATTTTGCTGTTAGGTCGTTAATGGGAAATTTTACATACCGCTACAATACGTACCGGATTTAAAAGTATATACTGTATTACAGTTAACGTGTTGTCTCTAGTTTTGGCAAGTGATATTTTCAAAATCATATCATTCTGAATTAAAATACTACTTCTGTTGAAAATATAGTACTGTACCAACAAAACCAATACAGTACATCTAAATGGAAGCCTACTTATTTTAAAACACAGTCTTTTCAGATATGTATTTTTGATACTGTGTCTTTTCTGTGTTCCCTGAAAAATGGACAAGGGTTGGAACGGGTCAAAATGAAATAATCAGAAATACGTCACATGCGTTTAACTGACACTGAAGTCAAAATTTTATAGGGTTGGATATGTGAGTGCTGACTGTATAACTCTGACTAGTATAGAAAACAGTCGGTTGCAGACACTTCAACTCTTGCCTGGTCTCTATAATATTCTAACTATATCAAGCCAGTCGTGTAAAGTGAATGCTGGTGGTGGGCTGGAAACCACAATGCTAAATGTTGCTGTGGTGGTGCATTGGCTTAAAAATATCTTTGACACATTTCTGAATCCTACTGATGCTAACCCAGATGTGTAGCAGGTGCTGCAAGCTATCTCTGGTTTATTTCCAGTGGTTCATCCTTGGAGAAAAACAGCCTAGACTATGTTCACAGGAGAGTTACAGTATAGTGATACACTCTTATTCTTGTCCATAAAAATGAAAGAGCCTTTATTCTTTGCTTTTTTTCCAGAAGCAAGAGACCAAAACCAGAGACCCTTTTCTATAATAGTGTCTAATGATTAGACACGCCGAGTCTTGTCTGGCATAAAATGTAGAGTGTAGAGCAATATAAGGAACGTGTTCATTGGAAACAACTCTCCCCAACTGAAAACAAGGGCCACCCTGTACAGTACTGGTAGTCTATTGAAAATCTAGCCCTGTGGTTAGAAGGACAGTCTAAACTATTGAAATAGCTGAAATGGAGTTCAAGCAGCACATAGTTTTCAAATGAGATGGAGCATTTTGCTTTGTGATAATGGAAACCTTGTTTCCATGTGTCCTGTAGGTTGACTGTGCTTCAAGCGTAAGTGTTGCACGTAAATGCCAATGTTGTTCTTCAGTAACTTGTTAAATTCCACAGCTGTCGTTGAAATGCTCTGCTGGGGACCGAGAGTCAGTTGTGGATTGCATTTGAAAACATCCTCCAGTATGAAGGAATGTGTTGTCATTCTTTTAGAAAAAGGCATTGTAGACTTCACGCTGTCAGTTCATGTTGGATGCAGATGCAATTATGCTTTGAGTTTCTTTGAAAACCACAAACATGAGATTTGTATTTAATTCAGTGCATGTTTTTACTTGATATGGTTTTGTGTTCAGATGCGGAAATCATATTAGTTGCATGTTTTGGTGAGACCATTTGTCTCCACATGTGCATTTCTAGTTGGAGCAACCTTGTTGGAGTGTGATCAGCCTATGCAGGGATTCAATCTGAAGCATTTCCCTGAAGGTGCTGCATAGTTCAAGGTGGGGTGGGGTGGGGAGGGGTTGGGGGGGGGAGCATTTTTGCCAATAAATGTTTGCAATATGTGTTTAGTTATTGCTGTTGCATTTTACACATTAATGTTTTGTATTTTGCACTTTAGGTTAAGTATGTGCTCTGTGGAAGGGAGTGTTGGCATGCCTGATATCAGTCTGCTTTAACCTGGCACAGAGCCAACCCACTAGACTGCAGTGTGCAATCTGAACATTTGTGCTTTTGTTATTTAAAGGAAATTGTAGAGTAGGGTTTAAAAGTAAAATGGTTGGATTTTATGAATGTGTCTTAAGGAGGAGATCAACAGATTACTCGTAAATGTTAGAAATCAATAAACGTCAAAACCCTAAAGCCTAATTTGGTATTCTTCAGATGCAGCTGTGAAGGCAAGACTACATATTGACTTTGTTCTGATTTGCATCTGGCTGCATATTGGGAGGCGGTTGCTTTGGTATTTGTGTTTTACTCCCTCTGGGGAGCTCTTATTTGATAAATGAAAGGTCTGCATGACGCATGCCTGGGGATCAATGGCAGATGTACAGCTGAGTGCAGGGATTTCTTCATTGAAGTGCTTCTGATAAAATGATAAGAATCATATCTAACCTGTATTATCTCCAGTTTTGAATAATCCAAGGAACCTCTTGAATTTCAATAAGAGATGAAAACATACAAAATACAATAAAATAAAGTGCACTAAGGGAGCTGGATTTATCAAGCTTTTACCCCAGTGCAAGGTTTTATAGGAAGAAAATGGCAAATTATATATTACAAAATAAGGATGTTTAGTGAGGTTTCTTATGAAACGTTTACAGCCTTCTGAACACTTCATAAACAATATATATATTTATATATAATCTAAAAACATTATCTTGAACACCCCAATAGCTTGAATTTTATCTAATACTACAGTATGTGCTTAATTAAAATTTACCTTTCCAATAATAAAAGCTATAATCAAAGAAAAAAAAAATTCTGAGCTAGACTGGCTGCTGGCAGTTTTCCAGTGTTGGCTTTTTGGTTAATGACGCAAATTGGTGACTGCCCTCCGTATCTGTGGAGCCTTAAAGAAACAGGAAGAACATTATTGTCCCGTCTCCATGGATACATCTCTTACAAAGGGACGTTTGGTGGGACTAGTGATACTCAATAAGATTCCACGAGGACACACATTTAAGAAATCAGCAACATGGGGGCAGAAATGTCTGCTAAGATTGAGGGCATTGTCATATATTCCAAGTAACTTTTTAGAAATATGCATGCTGTTTGTCTGTCGGACTCTGTCTGTACTGTATGTCACACCACGTTTTTTACATATATGTAGAGAAGCACTTGGAGAAATATATCTAGAGAATTAATCGAGACATGCATTTGCACAAGTGTCAGAATCTGGGGCCAGCTATATTATTATTATTATTATTTATTTCTTAGCAGACGCCCTTATCCAGGGCGACTTACAATTGTTACAAGATATCACATTATACATTATTTTACATTATACAGATATCACATTATTTTACATACAATTACCCATTCATACAGTTGGGTTTTTACTGGAGCAATCTAGGTAAAGTACCTTGCTCAAGGGTACAACAGCAGTGTCTCCCACTGGGGATTGAACCCACAACCCTCCGGTCAAGAGTCCAGAGCCCTAACCACTACTCCACACTGCTGCAATGCATCAGTCTATGTCAAACTTGTTATGGTCCACTTTTTAATTTACTGATACATTTAGAATTTCCTGTTGTGGCGGGGGATGAATGCCACTGTCATGCTTGTTACTATTTTTAATTTTTTATTTTCAGTGATATATTGTTGATAAAGTCTATCTGACTTCCCTAACCTTGCATCCATTACTGGCTTCCTTGTACCACATCATGCATTTAACATTTTAAAGTATTGCTTCCGAGGCAATACAACAGAAGAATGTGAAAATGTCAAGTTAAAGCAGTCGTGCCTGTTAGCTCGTGCTGCACTGTGTGGGAGCAGAGAGTGCAAAGCTGGTTCTCTATTCAGTATTCAGGAAAACACTGCCAAAACTTGTGTTGCTAGTACTGTGTCTGTGTAAAGGAGGTTGTAATCCAAATGTGCAGTCACTCATTAACACACAATATTACAAACACTAAAAATATATATTTTATTGATTTATTTTAGCTTTCTGAAATCGTTCCCAAAATTGTCACTTGCCATCTTTTTGTGCCACTTACAGTTTGAAAAGTGTGACCCACTCAATTTTATTGAACTTCCTTAATAAAGAGATGCTTGTTTGTCGTCTTTGGAAACTTCTTTGGAAATGATCCACAACCATCAAACTATTTATTTATACTTAAATCTGTTTAACTTTAAGACTTCAAGATTTAGTGTGCTAATATTTTAAAGAAATTGACATTGTTGTGCAGAAAACATGAACATATTTATTGATTCAGATTAGGACTGACCGTTTTAAATTCCATTTGCAAAAGCTCTGATCTGATCTGTACCAGTACTTTCTATTTGCTCATTAATAAATACTTACCAAATATGTAACGTGTTTATTCCTTAGACAAACACACCTGGCCCAAAGTAATACACTGAGTTGGATATACCTCACACAGAGTCAAAGTGCCTGCAAGGAAATCTAATCCATTCATGTTGAAGTGTATACAACTAACTTAATGAAACATACTGTTCAGTTTTATTATAAATAATATCTGTAAATAGTTTTTTTTTGTAGAAAATGTGCTTCTCTTGTTTACTTTGCATTTGGCCTTCTTTACCCTGTGCATGATTGTTGCACATTTATTTCAGTGCGTTTCTCACTTTATCCAAAAACAAACTTCTGTAATAAAGCAGTGGACAGTACTAAAATGTATTTGGATTTCCTCCTGCATTCTGATGAAAAGTAATTTATCGCAGTTCATAATGGAGTCGTGTGGTAAAATTATGTGTGTTAAATGTTGCTCAGGACAAGTTGTTTTGTTTGTTTGTTTTTTAATTGAACTGGTCCAGTCATGGGTTTTTATGTAACATTTTTTTTCTTTATATTTGGAATGCATAAAAAAAAAATACAACAAACATCTAAAGCCTCTGCATGCCTACAGCAGTACGTAATCCCTCACCTCCAGACAGTCTTTGTCTCTGGTATGCAAGGGTGTACAATGTATTTTCTAGCATGTTGATAACAAGAAATTCAGCCAAACCCATTAAGTACCAAATACATTTTGTATTTATGCAGTTTTATCATTCTAATCAATATTTCTTCACAGAAAAAAAAATTGAATCCTTCCTTTTGGTTACAAACTGCTCTGTCTGCTCACGTTAGACATGCCTGTAATCAGACCAGTGAAATTTTATGCCAGCTATGCAGCTCAACACATAGAAAAGGAAGCTTTATTATCACTGTGGGAAGGACACCACCAAGAAATGTATCATTTTTAGGCTTCAGTTTCTTATTTTATATCCGTGTCATAAAAGCGTTGCAAGGGCTATATATGCAGAATTAAGTTACATTTAGACTTAACTTTTGCAGTTAACAAAATGATAGTTTACTTAACAATATAGTTAGAGAAAATTGAAATGAGGTACATGCCAGTTAAAATGCTCCAACAAATTACAAAATAGCCTGTCCTCAAATGAGGACAATGACACTTAATGGGTTAAAACACTGGACTCGGCAGCTAGGGTTTAACCCATAACCTCCTCATATACAGTATCTGCATATAGATTTCCACTCCATATTCTGAAAGGTTGTTTTTAGAATGCTTCTGGATGAACTTAATGACCCATTTGAGCTTTTACCAACAGTACCAGGAAGTGGGGTCCGGGTATGTGTCATTGTATGGTACTTGGAGATAATTTCCAAAGAAGGTAGACAAAACTTATAAATTAGTCAGTACAGGCTGCTGGGAATGAAAGCTGCAAACAGTATTATAAGTCTTAAGTTAAAATTACATTATTTTATTTAAAATCAGGAGAGTTTCAAGAGATGCTTATTATTCATGTTTTTAGGGTCAATTCCTTTTTAAAATAAATTCCCATTCCCTTTTAATCAATTCTAATTCCAAGCCCTTCAAAGGAATTCCTTTGAAGGGATGGGAATTGATTAAAAGGGAATGATAATTTAATTAAAACAATGATACCCCAACACTGCATGCGCAATGCCATACAGAGGGGTAAGGGCAATGATGTGCAATCTAAATGAAAGTAGCTAACTCTCAATATAATCTTGTAAGTAATCAAATTATTAAAATACTACTGTAAAGACAAGGGTCGTTGCAGTTTTATTTTTGTAATTTACAGAATTACTGTATCTACATTAGATAAATTGGCTTAATTTCCATGTTATGGTTAGCCTAAAGGGGATTTCTCCCAAATGTTTCCTGTAATAGAAAAGTAGATTTGCTTTCCCAAACATCAGTGTTGCATTAAATGAATTTCGCACTGCATGGTTGTGGAAGTTTCATTTTTTAGTATTAAATGCTTTTGTTTCATAGCAGCTGTTTTGGTCAACTGTGGGAGTGTAAGAAATCAATCCGTCAGGTGGTGGTGTATTGTAGAGTACTCTACAGCTGTCAGGAAAGTCCAGTTCTCAGTAAAGTACAATCTTTATGCTACCCATTTTGTGTGAGGTTTTAAATAGTTTAGAATTCATAGTCACTTTAATTACATTAGGAAGAACTGGATTAAGAGTTTAATTTTAAATGAAACCTGAAATTCACATTCTGTAATGTTGGTCCAGCATAAAAGGATAGTGGAATATCAGAAGAAAGTCTTTTAATTTTCATCTTGTCGTCTGTTGTACCGACATTTTAATGTGAATGGTCATACTGGTAGGTAAATATTTGTGCTCTGTCAAATCATTGTGGTTCATTATTTTAATTGGCGTTTTGCCTCTGCAGAATGCATCGATATGCAGACAATTGTTCTGAATGTCACCAGTTCAAGTTATGAAAAGACATACATACTGATGTACATACTGATAACCTGTTTTATTTTACAGATTGCTTGTTGGAGCACCTAAAGCAAAGTCTTTACCCAATCAAGAGGCCAACATAACTGGTGGTTTGTACAGCTGTCAACTTAATATACAACAAGATGATTGTAAGCGCGTCATGTTTGACAATGACGGTAAGTCTAGTTTATAAACATACACATGCTGCAGTTCAATTTTAGTATCGTAGGCTTATATTCTTTTTTTTGCATTGCATATACCTTCTCTTGTGTCCTTTCTTGTGTTACATGCTGTGTATCTACAATTTCAGCTAACCCATTAGAAGAGAACAAGGAAAACCAGTGGATGGGTGTGACAGTACAAAGTCAAGGACCAGGTGGAAAGATTGTGGTAAGTATTATATGTAAATTAAATTAAATAAAAAAAGACCTTGCATTATCCCAACTACCAGTACTGAAGTTGTGCCTAAGAGCACCTTACTTTGTTGATGGTTTATTAAGCAACCCTGTGAGGGGAGCTTGTATGTATTTGGAAATCTGCAGCTGCTGTTGGCTTGCGTCCCTGATTTGACGTGTGTCTTAATGCTTTGGTACACAGCTATATTTTTAGATTTTCTTCATTGCATTTTAATTTACAAAAACATAATTTTACACATTTGAAATGCTTCTCTTACCACAGACCTGTGCACATCGGTACGAGAAGCGACAGTTTGTAAATACACCACAGGAATCCAGAGACATCATTGGCCGCTGCTATGTCCTGAGTGAAGACCTGACCATTAAGGATGAGATGGACGGGGGTGGATGGAAGTTCTGTGATGGTCGATTGCGGGGGCATGAGAGGTTTGGCTCTTGTCAGCAGGGTCTATCAGCAACTTTCACAAAGGACTATCATTATATTATTTTTGGAGCACCAGGCACCTACAACTGGAAAGGTATACCTGCTTCTAAGCTGTGCAAATGATTTTTATCAAAGTTTATGAAATGGCATTGATGATGATTTTGTTTGGGAAAACCTGTAAAACTTGTCTTTTGTTGACCCCTGTAGGACATAAGAAGTATTACAATACTGAGCTCTGAAAAGTATTAAATAAGCCTACAGTGGCTCTATACCAGGGGTCTCCAACCCTGGTCCTGGAGAGCTACAGGGTCTTCTGGTTTTCGCTTAAACCAAGCTCTCAGTTATTTAATTGACCCAATTATTGGTTTAATTAGTCAAGATTAACATGTGTTCCAGGTTTTTAGCTATTGATGGTATAACGACACCTATAAAACCTGCAGGATCGGTGCTTTCCAGGACCCATATGATCTCTCCATGACCATAACACAGGGGTCTTCAATCCTGGTCCTGGAGGGCCGATGACCCTCCTGGTTTTTTCTCCAACTGTACCCTAAATTACTTAATTGGACCAATTAAGCTTCTAAGAAGCACTTAATTGGTCCAATTAAGTAATTTAGGGTACAGTTGGAACAAAAACCAGGAGGGACACCGGCCCTCCAGGACCAGGATTGGAGACCCCTGCCATAAGACATCCTGTTTTGTAATTTGAAAACTAATCAAGAAAAGTCATATATCCCTTTTTGTTTTGAGGTGTGTGTTTTTTTTATTTTTAAAGTTTGTTAATTTTATACCATGCATTTGTAATACATTTAAGTTTTGGTTTTGGGGCTACCAAGTCTTTTTTTGTGTGTGTGTGTGTGTTCATCTGTGCATCCTATACTTTCCATCTCCATCACTCCAGGGGTTGTGCGAGTAGAGCAAAGGAACAATACTCTTGTGGATTTAGGAATCTTGGAAGATGGTCCCTATGAAGTTGGGGATGAGACCCGTTTTGATGAAAACCTAGTGCCTGTGCCAGCTAACAGTTACCTAGGTAGGGGGCAGCAACACAGGGGAAGGTGACTGCAGATAACCATGCTTAAACAGCAGCAACTCAATTGGCAATATTTGTACATGGCAGCATACAAACATCAAATTACTACCTTGTGATTCTGTGGAGTTCATATGCTGTACTTACTCTGTTAAAGTGAGCTACAGTAAGGGTTTGCTTGGTGTGTTTCTACGGGACTAGATTCTGCAGTCATCTCCTTCTCTTTTTTCTTCTATCTGTTGTGAGCACTAAATTCTAGATTTTCCTTGTGTACAGGTCTGCTGTTTTTGACAAGCCTGTCTAATACTGATCCTGATCAGTTTGTGTATAAATCACAACCTCCACAGGTAAACGTGGAGAAATACTTTGATGTGATGACCAATAGCTACTTAGGTTTGTGACCTCTCAGGTGACTTAAGTGTGCCATCCAACCCATTACCTTTTATTACATGGCTTGAAACCTCAGTCCACACGCATCATTTCCATTAAAATAACCCTTTTTTTATGAATACAGAATTAATGAGAATACATTTGTGTTTACACAGTATCATATCATGTACATATCATTATGAAAAATGAAACAGTTTTCTGGGCATATGTTCTGAAAATCTGTCAGCATTTAATATTTCATTTGAACCCCATCTTTGTTCATAAAGAACAATTGCTTTGGAGTTTTACCCCTATTGTTCATGAATACAAAAATATTTGTTTTTGTGCCATATATTTCACTTTGCCATAATTAAATCAGAATGCATCATGCATGTTTCAAATGTTGGAATGTTACATTTAATTTTTTTTTTTTTTGCTTGATACGAAGTACTGTAATTTTAATTATGTACAGAACTAAGTTTGTATTTTTTCTTTCTTTTTTTACATTTTTGCATTAAAACCTTCTCTAGAGTTAGTTGTGGGATAATATGTCAGGGATGGAAATAAGACTCCCGTGGCATAGTGGTTGGATCCATTCCTGGTTTTACTATGAGTTTTTAATAAGACACACCTGAGCTTGTTACCTATACACTGTGGCTAATCAAACTCATAGTAAAACCTGGAATGGGTAAAACTGCTGTGCAATAGGAGTCATATTTCCACCCCTGATATATACATATTCATTTCTGGATACATAATTGGTATTTAAACCAGTATTTTCCCCACAATTGATATGCTTGCACCTGCGTGTTTTTTGTTCTGTTGTGACTTTTTCAGTTGATTTATATGTTTAGATTACTTCGTTTATTTGAGCTTGCTGCAGTTTGTCTTGAAGGCTTACATCTTGATGGTGATTTTGCAGGATTTTCATTGGACTCTGGGACAGGCATCACTAATAAAGAAAGTATAACGTTTGTGTCTGGCGCACCAAGAGCCAATCACAGTGGCGCAGTGGTGTTTCTGAAGAAAGACGGGCAGTTCTCCAGAAGTCTTAGTCCAGAGTACATTCTTGAAGGAGAGGGACTTGCTTCTTCTTTTGGATATGATGTGGCTGTGGTTGACCTCAACAGTGATGGGTATGAGAATTGTTTTAAAACTTCAAAAGGGTTTAGCCACAACCTTGTTAAAGTACTGTTCCTGTTGGGCTTGTAAAGGGCACGCTTCATATCGCCTGCACTAAAACAGCTTTCCTGGGAATCTTGTGAGGCTATGGGTGTAATGTACTGATGTGCCTGTTACCACTTTATCGATCATTTTGAGTCATAAATGCATTCCGATTTGTTCACGCTTCTTTATTATGGATATTTGTTGTTCACAGATGGAAAGATATTGTTGTTGGAGCGCCTCAGTTTTTTGTCCGCGATGGAGAGATCGGTGGAGCAGTTTATGTCTACATCAATAACGCTGGGAAATGGGAGGACGTCAGACCGACCCGTCTGAATGGTACCAAAGACTCAATGTTTGGACTAGCTGTTGAAAACATTGGGGACATTAATCAGGATGGATTTGAAGGTAAGACTGAGATTGTAAGATTATTGGTTGGTTCAGCACTGTTTGGTGTTATTGTTATGGTTTTGAAGCACATTTGTGTGCTTTGGTTACTGTCGCTCCTAACCAACCTTGGACGTGTGCTTCCCTGCTTTGTAAACCATTTGTTTTATATTATAACTTGGCAAACATTGAATATACAGTTCATAGTTTAGTTTATGTAGTTTATTCATAATTAATGGAGTTGTGTTAAAAAAAAAAAAATAAATAAATAATAATAATAATAATAATAATAATAATAATAATTGAGGCAATACATTATTCCTTACATGCTGTCGTTTCAATATTTTTTACAGATATTGCAGTTGGCGCACCTTATGATGGTGTTTCAGGAAAAGTGTTCATTTACCACGGATCCAAAAGTGGAGTTAACACCAAAGCTGCACAGGTAAGAATGAAGAAAAACCCAATGTTACCATTTTTATAATTTTGGAAATCCAATCTTTACTTGCATTGAACAGTACCTAAAAACTGGTACATGTTGTTGATGTTTGATTTGGAGCTGGTACAAATAATGATCCATTTATAATTTTAGATTCTTGATGGCCAGGACTTTGGTATTAAGTTTTTTGGATACTCGTTGGCTGGGAATATGGATCTCGATGGGAATTCTTATCCTGATATTGCAGTTGGATCACTCTCAGATGCCCTGTTTGTTTTCAGGTAAATGGTCAAATGATTTACTTGTCTTCATGAAAAATTGGGAAAAAATAAATCCTAATGCTGTTCTCGTGGGGGGGGGGGGGGAATTAATAAATAAAATAAAATATAATGTTTTGTCTTTTAGAGCAAAGCCAGTCATAAGCATCAAGAAAACAATTAAAACAACTCCTACAAGCATCGACCTTGAAAAAAAAAACTGCCCTGATGGCAAAAGTATTTGGTAAGAACTTTTAATTCTGATATTTGTTTTGAGGAGTGTACAAAACACTAGGGATCTACATTAAAACATCAATAAATAAATAAACATTGAACGGGGCCTATTTTTGCTGAATAAAATAAATATTGCAGTAGTATTGTTCCTTGCTGCCATTGAAACAGAATATATATGTTTTGATTTGCAGTATGTCTGTTGAAGCATGCTTTGAGTACACTGCCAACCCCAGTGACTACAGCCCTCGAATAAGTAAGTGTACAAGAGTTAAAATACAATTTGAACACTGGATAAACCAGCCATTTACTAAGCTGAATTGGAAATCAATCCTATTTTGTATTCTCTTTTAGCTATTGCATACACATTTGAAGCTGAATCTGAGAGGAAAAAAATTAACCTGCCGTCAAGAGTAACGTTTTTAGGTAACGCGCCAGGAGACCCAGACTATCAGCATACAGGAACTCTGAATCTGAGGGGACAAAATGAGAACAAATGTGTCAAAGCTGAACTTAAGCTGCAGGTAAGGATGGTGCCACAGAATATAGTAAATTAACTGAACACCTGTCTTTTAACTGTATATGTTATTAACTGATTTAATATGGGTATGAAAATTAACATACAGTAATCAACTGAGAATACAGTTGTGATTTTAGTCATTTTCTTCTGAGTTAGCAACCCAGTGATTCCTAATATTTGCAATGTGATATACTGCAGTACCTTATGCAACTTGAATTAACCTTCATGCTTTTTTTTTTTGTATTGATCTAGGATAACATCAAAGACAAACTGCGTGCTATTCCTATAACGGTTGCTGTTGAAATAAAACAGGCAGGACGCAAGAAAAGACAAGCTGGCAAACTCTTAACTCTTGTCCCAGTCCTAAATTCTAATGATCCCAGCACTGCACGATCAGAGGTAAACACTTTATTAGAAAGACGTTCAACACCATCTAGTGTAGATGATGGTCTTTGTGGCCCTTAAATATACAATTCAGTGCTTGGAGTTCTTAAAGACAGTCTGGCACTGGTGAGGTATCGCAGTGCTGAGCAAGGCACTTTGTTGCCAGTAACTCCACAGAGTGCCAGTGTATTATTATGGGCAGTTTTGCTACTACTCTGTCCCTCCCATTGTGTCAAAGCTGGGCCCACTGTTATATTTAGGGCTGTAGGAGATGCTTTGTAGCAGTACAGTAAAAATCACTGCACTACTAAGGTTAGTAGCTCATACAGCATACCATCCTTATTCTGTTAACTTCCATCTTATTTGCAGGTAAACTTTCTGAAAGAAGGTTGTGGCTCAGATAATATCTGTCAGAGCAAATTGAAGCTAGAATACAAGTTCTGTTCCAGAGATGACAATGACAACTTTACTCCACTAAATGTGTAAGTAGTACGGAATCCACTTTAAATATGCTGTTTCCAATTTTTTTAGAATACATCTCATGATCTAGCTGTTCAAATAAAAAAGTAGATTTTATTAGAAAACAAAACAGAGTCCTGATTGTAGCTTTCTTTTACTTAAACAGACTACATGTTTCAAAATTTGTATGTAAATGTTTGTTTACACTGTCTTACATTTTCAGTAAACTGCACAGAGTTGTATTCCTTTTAACACAGGGTAGTGTATACTGTATAATGAAGGCACTTATTTAAAAAAAAAAAAAACCCGTAAATGAAGGAGAGCCTCATAAAAATACATGTTTCATTAAACTTTTAGCGAAGGACGGTTTAAGATTTTTGTTTCCCCCGTGTACTTGTTTCTACCTTTTTGTCATGGGTTTGTTTTCCTTTTACCACCACATCTTTAAATGCATGTGTTTTAGTCCAATATGTAATTGTAATTCTTTGGCACTTTTTATATGCCATGATTCCACGCCTTCATGCAACTTGTGTTGCTCTTTGTAGGGAGGATGGTTTGCCAGTGATATCTCTGAGTCAACAGAAAGACATTGCCCTTGAAATAACTGTGACCAATGTGGCCGGGGATGACGCACACGAAGCCAAACTCATAGCAACGTTCCCCGACACCCTATCCTACTCTGCTTCCCGCCGTAGTTCAGTAAGTGGAGTTCATTGACTTGCATTACCCATGCCTCTGGATTCTTTCAGTTTCTTAATTTGAATAATTGATTAATCTTTTACTAGGACAAGCAGCTCATATGTAGTGCCAATCAGAATGGGTCTCGGGCTGACTGCGAACTGGGAAACCCCTTCAAGAGAGATTCTAAAGTAAGTGCATTTTTATATTTTATTAGTGCTGATATGGTGCGTTAATTGCTATTGCTTGTATTACATTTAAAAGTATATTTGTCCTTTTATTTTTGATGCAGTATTGTTAAATGTATTAAGATCTTGTTAGCTAAGAGTGCATATATATATATATATATATATATATATATATATATATATATATATATATATATATATATATATATGATATTTATTTTTTCTTCAGGTTACTTTCTACGTGATCTTAAGTACAACTGGTGTTAATCTTGATACTACAGATATTGAAATCGACCTGAAGCTTGACACGTAAGTGACACACCACAAACTTTGCGCTGTTGGTTGCTTAACCATGAAGTTAGTTATGTTAGATTTTATATTTCATTCTAAAATTCTCTTTTAAACATAAATTCTTCAGTTTCTTTGATCTAATATTTGTACGATCAGGGTGGTAGTATAGAAAGAATACATCGGATTATAGGAATATAACCAGTAATCTGAAGACTTTTAAGTGGCCAAATATTGTTTACTCTATACAGAGGCAAAACTGAAGTTATGTACAGTTGCAGTAACAATGCTATTTTAAAATGCAGGACAAGTGAACAGAAGGATTTGGCTCCAGTCACAGCGAAGGCTCGAGTCGTTATTGAACTACTTCTCTCTGTGTCAGGGTAAGCAGCTTTGTGGGATGTTTTTTATTTGGTTTTTACCTTTTATGATTTTATCATAGATCACAGTACACATTGTTGTATTGAGAGAATGGTAATGTCACCCTATTTAATCTCACTTCCCACAGTGTGGCTAAGCCTTCCCAGGTCTACTTTGGAGGTTCTGTGAAGGGAGAGGCTGCCATGAAGATGGAAGATGAAGTTGGAAGTTTAGTTGAATATGAATTTAGAGTAAGTTTGCCTAAAAATAATAATATTTTTTAAAGTATACTTATATAAATTAAATAAATAAAAGTGAAAATGTACCATTCCGGCAATTCTTATGTGCAGGTGTTGTTATTATATATATATATATATATATATATATATATATATATATATATATATATATATATATATATATATATATATATATATTCGTGCTGGCTTACTTAACCATTAGATCATATTATTCATGTAACTGGATAGTATTATGCCAAATTTAAATGGTAAATTTATTAGAATAATTTTATTGTCACTATTCTGCTAGTTAGATGCCGATTTTTTGTGAATGGAAATCTGAATTGAAAAATCATGTAAAATGATCCTACTGTACTTCAGACACTACCTATTTTTGCCTTTGTACTAATGGCCTCCCTTCTTCCTGGGGTAGATTATTAACCTGGGAAAACCACTGAAATCATTGGGTGCTGCCTATCTAGACATTCAGTGGCCAAAGGAAATCAGCAATGGCAAATGGTTACTGTATTTGATGAAGATTGAGACCAAGGGTCTGGAACAATTACCCTGCACCCCTACAAATGAAATAAACCCAAGGAGACTGCAGGTAAGTCATGAGCTTTAAATATATCAGGGCTGCAACGAAGGGTACATTTTGACCTTCGAAGGTTCGGAACACATTACCGAAGGAAGGTTCGAACCTTCGATGGTACTAATTTGCAAAATGTAAATGGAATAAAACATTCACATGTAGTTTTAAAATGCGTTATATAGAACAGTAATCATGTTTTTATAATTTTAAATAAATAAAAATACACATTGTTTATTTACACGTAATTGAGGCTGCTTTCGATATATACAGTAAGCTTGCATTGCACCAACACCAACTGCAGCAGATTTAAGCAAAACAAGATATTATTTAACAGTCACCGTTCCAAGCAGGTTATCAGTCACATTTTACTACTAATAAAAATATTAATACTACTAATAATATGAACTTACCAGATATTGGTTATACCTTCATGATACGAGTTGCTGGCACAGTTTGCATTCATTTTTTTTTTTTGGTCATCTGGGCTTTGGGCATTTAACAAAAAAAATCCCAAACAGCAGAGGGGTTTCGAGACATTTCTTTCAATACAGCTTACGCTATACAATGCTTTGCTGTCAAGACGGCGAATGAAGAAATTAAAGGTTTGCCTCTGGATAACACAAGCTGGAGTGGGGAGGGGCGGACAGGGCTCAGTTTTTGAAATTAAAATTATTAGTGTTAGCTTATGTTTTGTATGTTTCGAACATATTCTACCATAGCACTTCTCTTACACTGTCTTGTACACTAAGGTACTCAGTACATATTTTATTGAAGCAATACAGCCACTAGAGGTACCCGCCCACTGCTTTGGATACTATACCCTGCTCCTAGCGGATTTTAATAACAACTTTTGTTTACGTAATATGCATTATACAAATCAAAAGATCGAATTTTGCATGGAGGTGACATTTAATGTGTGATTTTATAGTATTCACACATTGTCAAACAGTTTCTGTTAACAGGAAGAAAAACTAAAAAAATTAACATACAGTGCGTGAATGGCGTCTGGCGAACCTTCGAAGGTTTAAAACAATCTTCGAATCCCTGGCTAAAGAATGAACCTTCCAATCTTTGGACACAGCCCTATATATTATCATGCAAGTTATAACTGTAATTCTTGTTTATTAGTTTAACAAATTAAAATCCATTGAGCTAGAAATTGAACTTAATAGGGACTTTTTTTTCAGATCTGTCAATGTGTTACCGTTCGTGATTTATTGTACTAGAAGATATTTTTTTAAAAGTAACTTTTAAGGTCTTCCCACCCTCAGAATTCTCCCAGTTCCTCAAGGAAAAAACGCGACACTGGAGGAAAGGAGACGGAAGAAAAACTGTCCCTCTTATCAGACAAAAGAAAATACCTCACTCTGGTACGCTACTTTTTATATTTGTTTATATTCTAGAGAATGTAATGGTTTCTGCTGTGCTTGTAGGTGCATGGCATCTTTCAGTTGAAATGTTTAATTTTCATGTTAAATAAGAGTGACCTCAATATACCATCTAAAATGACAAAATGGGAAGGTTGAAATTGCAGAATTCCATGTTGTGCTCCAGTGTTAAAGTTGCTATTCTGTTTGTGATTCTAGGATTGTGGGAAGAATGTTAACTGTGTGAACATCAGGTGCCCCCTACAGGGATTAGACAGCAATGCGTTTGTGGTCTTGCGATCAAGACTGTGGAACAGCACATTCCTGGAGGTACAGCCATATTGATTCTGTAAAAAGTATTAGAATGACCTGAGGAGGAATGTTTTATAACATTGTTTTGTTCTATGGTGTATTTGATTTATTTGAATTTTTTCTTTTATTTTTCTAAACAGGAATATTCAAAACTGAACTACCTTGATATTATTGTTAAAGCAAGTATCAACATTAATGCCACGAAGAATATGGTCCTTAAAAATGCGAACACTCAGGTATGTGCTTAATACTGTCAGATTTCTTCTACTGTTTTTAAAGTTCATTTTGCAAGATGGATAAAACCAGTTTTGGTTGCCAGTTAGGCTACCACATTCAATAAACTCAACTAATCTCTTATTATAGTACTTTGACATCCTAGTCGAACACGTAAGTAACCCACACATAAAGCTAGTGTCCCACAATTGTCTTTCAGTTTTAAACTAAAACAAATTCTAACCTTCTACTATTGTACAGGGAGCTCTTTAGAGCTGATGTTTTCAACATAAGCTACTCTTAAAGTATGTAGCACTACAGCAGTAAGCTACAATAATATAGGAGAAGGAAAACTGGTTGAACGCATCTCTTCAATTCTGCAGTATTCTCTGGCTAGCCATTGTGTTGATTGCTGTGTTACTGTAATTCTAGTTTTTTTTCAGTCTGCATGTCGTTGGTAAAGGCACATCAGTTTGTGTCCGCACCCTGTTTGGGGGAAGTGCAAGTCCTCGCTTTACATAATGTTGTCTTGGTTCAGGTTCGAGTGACAGTGTTTCCAGAGAAAACTGTGGCACAGTACACTGGAGTTCCCTGGTGGATCATACTTGTTGCGATTCTTGCTGGGATCCTGATGTTGGCACTGCTGGTGTTTTTACTGTGGAAGGTAAGAAATAGAATTTCATATTTAATAGGAAAGCCATACAAAGGACCAGTGGTTGACTGTTGCTGCTGATTAAAAAAAAAATCAGTAATGATTAAATAAATTACATAAATGCATTTATTTATTTTGTAACTGGGTTAAAACTCACAAAGCGTGCTGTCCCGACACCTTTTGACATACACTTAACTAAACATTATAAAGTATGTTTACTATAAAATGTTTCGCCGCTTTGATAAGCACTATACAGTATCTGATCCTTTAATATGTAATCAAAATAACACCTTGCTTCCTTTTTAGTGTGGTTTCTTCAAGAGAGCTAAAAAAGACCATTATGATGCCGCTTATCACAAGGCTGAGATCCATGTCCAGCCATCTGACAAAGAAAGACTTACTACTGATGCATAGTGCTCATCTTCTACATACATTGATTTGGTAAAAAGATCCCTGAATCTCTGAATGTTTGGAATTGGGCATGGTGTGTGTGAAGCTTAACCTGGACTAACTCGCGTTTGCTTTTAGGGAAAAAACTTTCTCACCAAAGATTTTCAGGCAGTCTAAAAATGTACACATGCATAAACTAGACAAGCTCTCAGACTACTGATTTCAGCTTGCAGCCGGAGCAACAGTTTACATGTTTTAATGTGGCAGTATTTAGATCAGCCACTGTGTTGTAAATTTTGCACATCATAACCTAAATAAACCGCTTTGAGATACAGACTTCATATGTCATGGAAACCCCTCTGGCAATCCAGATATAATATTGGTTTTAACCTCCTAGCATATTTCTTAAACTTATCAATACACTTTTTTATATACTTTCTACATAGACACTTTCTGTTCATATTTACAAATTCTAAATACATATTCTGTTGAATTCTGTAAACCTTTTTCTGTTGCCTCATATTTTAAGTTTTCTAAAATGAATGGCGTGCAATTAAAAGGGGGTTTACAGAACTGTAACCTTTCAGAGGGTTCTTTTTTAAAATATGCAATATATGTAATGCGTGCATTTTCTAGCCTGTGTTTAAAATCTGAGATGTCAAGGTTTGCTGCTCAATACTTGGCTCCTGTGCTTTTTGTTTCATGTGATCTTCACATTAACCTATTTCTTACTCAAGAGACTCATCACAGCCATGGTCTTCAGGCACTTGGGATTTCTTTTCTAATAGCTTGCTTTTTTATGATTCTTTTCCAGGTTACTGCTTGCCATCCTGCCTACTGGAATTTGCATATCTGCTTTCTGTTTTTACTGTAGTTAATTAACGTATTCCTTCGAATTTAAGACGCAGCCCAAATTTCCCACCCTCAATCTGAGGAAAAAAGAAAACCATCAAATAAAGCTGCATTTACAAAGATACAACCTCAATTACGCATATAAGAAAACAACGTATGGAGGCAGTTTGCAGCCGTCTGCTGTCACACAGAGCATTACAGTTATGCGCTGCTTCTCTCTTCCAGTTGTGATTTATTTTTGCTTCCTTTTTGTGAACTGTGGTATTGCTTGGGATGTTGAAAAATATGGGGTCTGATCAGCATTGCTTATCTGTCCAAGCTGGTACTGTTGGTTAGAACGGAGCCTAATAATGAAACGCCGACCTTGTAAAAGCTTCTCTTCAAATTCCTGATGAAGCTAATGATGCTCCTTTGAAAATACCTGCCTGTACGTCCTGGATGAGATCAGCAGTGACGTTTTTGTTCATCTTTTCCCGGCAGCCAGTCACGTTTTGTGTATTCGGGACAATCACTGTACTCGAATTTAAGACGCAGGCCATTTTTGAGTAGAAAAAAATGGTTTAAAAAGTGTGTCTTAAATTCGCAGGAATACGATACATTTGTATTTAATACTTAAAAGTGCATGTTCTGATACACTGCTTATACAAACGACTGTATAGATCAGAACTGCTGGAAGCGTTTTGTGACTTCAACTTAAGATGATACCCATACTGAAATGGCATATTTAGTCACATTGCTGTGTTTTGATGGTTTTTAAGTGGTGTGTTTTTTTTTATTTTTTTCAGTGTGGATTTTTCAAACGGTCCAAATATGCCGACAGTGTTCCAAGTTACAATGCTGTGCGAATTCGAAAAGAAGAGCGTCAATTTAAAGATGGAAAATCAAAAGATAAATATGAGAAAAAGCAATGGAAGACAACGTGGAATGAAAATGAAAGCTACTCTTGAAGCAACGTCCTATTTGTTGGTTTTAGTAGTGCTGTGGGAAATATAAGCTTGCATTGGGTCGCCTCTCTGCTTTCACCACAGTGAGAACTGCATTCCCTAGAACCAAGGTTCTTTCCTTTGCACAGGATGAATGTGTATAAAACTACTGAAGCCTTACTTCAGTACTTTCAAATTGTCCTTGCTTTGCAGCTTGTTTAGATATTTTACAATACCTTTTAAACTTTCTTTATATAAAAAAAACAAAAAAAAAACACTCATGGCAGTCATACTGCAGTCGCCATCTCAGTGCATGGTTATGGGATCTTTGAAGTTATACCTTTTATAACCTACTTTTAACAATTATGTACATTTCAGTCCAAGACTGGGTCCTTCTTAAACTGTGCAATAGCTGAGCATGTCATGCAATGCTCCAGACTGATCTCACTTCTGTGTGTAGATATTATCAGCTGTGGTGCCTGGCCAGAACCTTGCTTCGTTCTTTTTTTTTTTTTTTTTGTCTGTGTATTCACTGTAAAGCTTTTTAACCTCTCTATTCCCATTTATGCTTTACAGTTGTGTTTATATCTATGTGCATATATAGACTGGAAAATAATTTTGTATGTTTTTGTAAATATTTAAATATTTTTAGTACACTCTGGTATTTATTTTGTCAAAACTGTTCTTTAGAAAAACAATAATCCTGCTCTTGCATTAATCTCTGCATTGTTTGAGGGAATCTGATCTCACACATACACTGGGCTGGGAAACTAACATAGCAATGAGGACTCGTCTTAAATTGTACATTTATATAATATACAGTAGTTTGAACTAACATGTTTCTGGATCAGCTTTTGTTTGACTTCTGAAACTCAACCAGGTTTTTCCAGTGAAATGTGCTATGAATAATTTTAATTTATTTTTTGTCCCTGGTTAGTTTTACATACAGAACTTGAAACGGTACTTTTTGGAAACCCAGAGCCAGAGCCAGTTCACACTAGATTGATAATCCTGCTATTCTGTCCACTTTAGTTCTCAGTGTCATGGTGGTTCAAACTCCTGGCACAAGCGTGCTCAGGATTGACTTGCTGAGCTCCTGGTGGTGAGATATTAATGGAATACATGATTTTTGCATTTTTAATTGCTTTTTAAGTAGTCTATTTACTTCAGCTTCTTGTGATTTAAAAGTAGATAATTTAAGACAGACTCGGGGAGTTTTACTGTACTTACAATTAATTTGTTTCTTTACACAGTGATTTTATGTTGTATAGAGTCATTTTTCACCATCAGCTTTAACATAATAAATACTGCATGAAGCAAAAGCTCCAGCCCGCCTTCATTTTCAGTAAGTAAGAGCAAATACAAAGGGAAAGCATCCAGTATTGTGTCCTTGTCCGATACACTGAAATATATAGTACATAGAGGTTCAGCACTGCCTCTGTTAATATGTTTTAAAAAAGACAATTCACCTTTTGTTGTCTCATCACTGGCTTGTTCATAGATTCTTACTCAAATGCCTAGTATTTGAAAGTTTTTAACTGTGGATTTTTATAAATAATAAAAACAAAAAAACTACTTGTGTACTTTTTTATTTTTTTTGTTCTTGTTTTTCTACATACATGTGCAAACTTCTTGTGTCACCGGCCTTGAAACAGAATGTTTTGGGATGACATTTCTTGTCCCTTTTAACCCACTCCGACCCTTACTAAATATCTGGAAGGGTGGATGATAGAAGCTCCACCCCCAGCCATTCTGGATTCCTAAAAATAAATAATGTTTTGGGGTTCCACTGCACTGGCTTGATTTAAATGCTATGCATATTTTTAAAGAAGAGACAAATGGGGATACCAAGATACTGAGTAAGTGAAGGGTGAGTGGAGATATAAGGGGATATACATTGTCCACCCTCAGATTTGTTACTTTAAGGAAGGATTCATTAAAAGTTTGGAGTAAAATTGTGATTTAAGGTTTGGAATAGGGGTTTGTGTAGATACTCCTGGAGGAATTTATTTATTTATTTTAATCAACCAGAATTAACATTTTAAGTTCGTATGTGCTGGTAAAATATTATTTATAATTACGTATTAGACACAGAGAAATAAGAAAATAATTATCGGTTTCAGTCTGTTAACATGTTTGGAAATGTACAGTATGTATGTATGTGAAATGCATTTCTATATGTTTACAATATTACACACACCCAAAAGCATTATAGTATGCAAACTACTGGGTAAAAACATTGATTTGTTGGCTGTGCTCACATTGCTATGGTTTAAGGGCACATTTTGCTTATAAAGATCTCCTGGCTGCAACACAGGACATGAGGAAGTGTCCTAAGAAAGCATTTCTGAATGTAGGTGGAAGATACACAGACATTGAAAAGTAATCGAAAGTTTTAATTATCTTGATATTTTCGCATTTGCACTAGGACACAAAAGACGTGTACAAGCACTCGAAAAGGGATATAACATCATTATCTTTACCCATCTTATGACTAGTTTTTTGATGAATAATTTCTCTATAAATCAATGTTTCTCAAAAGCGTCCGGCAGTTGTTTTAAGTGGCTATGTATAGCGGTATATAAAGTAGCAGAAAAAATGTGTACAATACAATCCCATACAATGAAAAAAAGGACGCTTATATGAAAAGTATCATATGATTTTTATTGTTATTATTATTATTATTATTATTAATTTTAACTTTAATAATTACCAAATACAAAGGTTTGAGGAAGGGAATTTCATACATGCCAACAGTCCCCATATGGTCGGGACAGTGCTGATACATAGGAAGAAAGTCCCAATATTTACCCATAGAAAAAAATTCATTTATTCTTCACAGTTAGTGAAAAGCACACGCTGTACTCTTCGTGCGGCTGATCACTAACTTATACAAAGGTAAGAAGGTTTCATTATGTCTATTTTTACTGTCATGATGGTCGTGTGGTGTTCAGTTGGAGGAATACATCTATTATATGATAATGAGTGTTTTTTTGCCTATGACCCCTCCCAAGTGTATTATGAGTTTGGAGGACAGCATGTGTTCGTCTTTGCCGCTCCCTAGTCAGTGCAGGGGTGGTAGCGGTGAGCTGAGCCTAAAATACAATTGGACATTTCAATGTCTGTCACCAACTCACTTAAGTGTGCCCGAGCTGCCTCTCTCTCCTCTGTCCTAATTCTCCTCGACCTCTCTGCTGCCTTTGACACTGTTGATCACTCTATTCTACTATCATCTCTTGCTGACCTGGGGATCTCTGGCACTGCTCTGGCCTGGTTCCCCTCCTACCTCTCCAACCGCACTTACCAGGTAACCTGGCGTGGAGCAACCTCCACACCTCACCCTCTCTTAACTGGAGTTACTGTCAGTCTTGGGTCCTCTCCTGTTCTCTCTCTACACCCGCTCCCTGGGCCCCCTCATCGCATCCTATGGTTTCTCATACCATTTCTATGCTGATGATGCTCAGATTTTCCTCTCCTTCCCCACCTCTGACTCCACCATCTCCTCCCGTATCTCTACCTGTCTGTCTGCTATTTCCTCCTGGATGCACTCGCATCACCTCAAACTCAACCTTTCTAAATCTGACCTCCTTTTCTTTCCCTCCTCCTCCCCCTCCTCTGATCTCTCTATCTCTGTTCCTCTGGAATCTACCACACTCTCTCCCTCTTCCTCCGCTAAGAACCTTGGAGTCACCCTGGACCCCTGCCTCTCTTATTCCCAGCACATCTCCACTCTGGCACGCACTTGCCGATTCTTCCTGAGCAACATCCGAAGAATCCGACCCTTCCTCACTAACTATGCTATCCTCGGACACTATCACCCTTCATTTAAATGTGCATTATTTTGCTCTTATCTGCCCCCTATTTTACTGCATTTAATCCTGTACTTCAGAATCCTGTAATCTGCCAAGTGTTTAACCTGTAGTATTTTGTATTTAATCATATCCTGATGTAACTATCACTATTTAATCATATCCTGATGTAACTATCACTATTATCTGCTGTATTATTGAATTGTGGTTTGTCACACTTGAACAAAAGTTATTGTATTTCTTGCTGTTATTGTATTACTTGTATTGTAACACTTGAAATGTATTTGCTTACGATTGTAAGTCGCCCTGGATAAGGACGTCTGCTAAGAAATAAATAATAATAATAATAATAATGTGTCCAATTAATATTTTGCCTCAAATGTTCTCCCAATTTGGAATGTTCAATCGCTTTTCCCCTCACCAAAGCAACTCCCCACATGGCTCAGAAGACCTGAAAGTTCAGTGGGCATCCTATGATCCCACGACCGCTTCCTTTTTCACACAGGAATTCAAACTACCGACCTCTGGAGGACAAAGGTCAGCTCTGCATGTGTTTGCCTTTGAGCTTACTGGGCACCTGGCCAGCAGGGTTCACTGTAGCACGATTAGGAGAAACAGTCCCTGCTGGTTTTGCCTCCCTAACCCATGGGAGCTCCGGAGCCAATGTGACGTTCCCTTCAGTCCCCAGCAAAGACCAACTTTGCAGAGCCAGGACGTAAACCTGCGCTGTATGACTCGCTTGACACTGATCTGCTTTAATTTACTGCAGTCATTTCAGTTTCACAGATGCTGTAATAAAAATCCAGAACCGACACAATGACGCCACACCCACCATGGCCCAGGGTGTGGTGGAGTACAAGGAGTGCTATGGCATGGATCCGGTCTTGAGTCAAAATGTGCAGTATTTTCTAGACCTGTTTTACATGAGTCGCATATCAATCAGGATGCTTCTGAACCAACACAGTGAGTACTTTAACATTAGTGAAAGAGTTCTAGGAAGATTTAGATGCCCTGCAAAGAGTAAGCAGATTTATTTTTGCAAGATTGAGTAGGTTTACCAAGCAACAGAGAATTCAAAGTGTTTTTGCTGTGGATTACAAATGAGTAAAACTGTTAAACAGAAAGGGAAAGGGGAAGGGGAAGGGGAAGGGGGTGTCCTTATACTTTAGGTAAGTGTAAACAAAGAACTTGATCCTAAAAGCATTTAGGAAGTACAGTTGATGTAATTCAGTATTTCTTTTGCAGCTTTGCTGTTTGGTGGAAAAGTAAACCCAGCCAACCCAAATAGATCGGCAGCATTCATCCAAACACTGTAATATTGTCGAGGTTATAAAGGGAAAGAAAGGATATCATTTTAGTGTTCATAAAATGATAAAATCAGACAAATCGTTTTTATAGGAGTCTCCTACAAATATGTAAATCATCAGGAAGTGTCCTATTTTTAATGCTGTTGCCAACATTGGGCTTTGGTCTGTCACGGCTTAGATCACTTGTAGAGGTGTAAGTTATGTGGGCTGTCATAACATTGTTAAAGGACCCTCTTACTTATCTAATAGGCATCAGTATTTAGATCTATCACGGTTTAGATCCATTGTTTTAGTTAGAGAAAGGCTTGTCAAATTCAAATAAAGGTTTTATTTGTATTACAAATAACATAAACTAAAAAAGAAGTAGGTACCTTGTATCAAAAAATATATAATTTACTATTAATAACACTGAAAAAGTAATCCGTTAATAAAAGTTGAATGTTTTATAAATCCCTCCTTTCAGATGCATATGAAAATGCAAGACTTTGTGATCTATATTATATGAATTCTCCAGAACTGAAGCTAGAAGAATTCAATGGTAATGTATTAAGTTTTTTTTTTATAACCAGGTTTTTTGCATTCAACTGATAATTTTTTAAAAATAACGACAGCTACTCTTTAATGAGAAAGTTGCATTTTTACTGCAATGCTTACAAAGTATTTGCATTAGCTTAGAGTGGCAATACTTAGACCTGCCATTGTTTTAGACCTTTCTATCCATAGCAGAAATATAGATGATGTCATTGCTGGGATGCCCATTGTTTCTGTAGCTAAAGAAAGACAGAAACCAACAACAGTGGTGTACATCCCTTCACACCTCTAGCACATGGTGTTTGAACTTTTTAAGGTATGTCATGCTTTATATTATACAGCTTTCCTTTCTTCATTATAGTATTATCTCTCATCCGCAAACCTCACTTTTAAGGCTGTATATTATGTTTATTGATTATTTATCTTTTTGTGGAATGCAATGCGAGCCATTAACATATCCAGCTGTCAAAGTTTCTGTTGCTTTTGGGAAGTGAAGATTTGACGGTGAAGGTAAAACTGCTAAGTTCATTGTTGAGGTGTTAATGAAATATATTGTTTTCAGAATGTATTTTATTTTGTGATTCTCGTTATGCAGATTTCCGATCGTGGTGGCGGTGTTCCTTTAAGAAAAATTGACAGACACCTCGACCTTGCATGGAGACCTCTCGTGCAACACCACTGGTGAGATCTGAAGAATACGACAGAAATCCTGTCCCTGTGGTCTGAGACCGGGACAGAAATTGGGATTGCTCAATAACCACCTGTTCCGATATTGGGACATAAAACAAAGGCTCTTTCTTGTTCCTCAGTTAATGATTATCAAAACAGTATTTGGTTTTACTGTATGTAAACATCAGTGCTCTAATGTCTTCCTTGATTTTGTGCCAGACTTGATAAGGAAATGTATTTAAGAGATCTTGATTTGTCTGCATTTAATGAAAAGACCATTAAGGTATATTTTAATGATCTAAACAGCAGTGGATCTCAATACTGACACCCTTCAATTCTAAAGAAAGCTGGTGTTTACCTCCCATGGGTGATTTACTGTCCTGTTTATTAACATCCCTGAATACAATAAAATACAGTGGAAAGAGATCTGAACTAACCATTTAAAAAAATTGTCAAAAGTTCTCAAAACTAAATAACTGCAATTCCACATTATTACATTTCACCCAGAATAGTGGCTGGTTCACATGCACAGTAGTAACCAGCCCAGCCGATGTTCTTTTCCAGGAAGGCTGTGTAACTCTCGTCTTTGTTTTCTAGGCTGGGTTTGGGTATGGCTTTTATATTTCCGAGGCGATCTTCAGCTGTATTCCTTGGAGGGTTATGGCACAGATGCTGTCATGTATATAAAGGTATATGGTTAAAAGCATACGGTTTAACATTTTCACCAGTACATTGTTTCTGTCTTTTGATATTCAGGATTGCTGTTTTGCATTTCTAGCTTTAATGAATTTCCAACATGCGTTTAACATTTTGTATTGGAACCGGCCAAACATCTACACAAATATTCACCCGATTTCTGTTTTGCAGGCTTTATCCACTGAGTCAACAGAAAGGCTTCCTGTCTATAAGAAGTCGGCTTGGAGACATTACAAGACCAGTCATGAAGCAGATGACTGGTGTGTGCCAAGTGACGAGCCCAAGGACATGACCACCTTCTGTAGTTTTTAGTTGTGAAAGTCAGGAGATAAACAGGTCCAGGATTTCGCTGTAAAAAGCCAACAAGCTTCCTTTGAAGTAGGCATTAAAGGGGGCTGTTTATGTAGCAGGGTATTTCATTTTACGGTTGAAACATTTTTATGCCATTGTAGAACACAAAATATTGCTGCTTTTCATTGCTTTACAAGACTCCAAAAATACAATTTTAAAAAGAGGACTTTCAACGGGAATATATTTCAACTAAAAAATAAATAAAATACATTCTAATATAAAACACTGTGCTAGTATTCACAGTATTTTTGATACTTTTTCTTTCTTTCTTCTAGAAAATGTAATCTTATTAAATGGTTTGGGAACAACTTTGGTTAATGTGCTGTGGGAGCCATTGTTGTTTTATTAAAAACATTTAGAATATCTGGCCTCATGTCTTCTGATATACCTAGGGCTTCTGATTTTCGTTTTTTATTAATTACATTTTTGAAGTCTTATGTAAATCGCTTTTTGGGGGGGCTTTCGCTTTTTATATACTGTATGAAATGATTGTTTTCGGTTACTTTCCAAAATTCTTGGGCGTTTATTTCTGTCACAGTATGTACAGTAACTCGACAGTACTTGCACCTTCTTTTCCTTTGCTGTCTTCCACAACGAAATCAACTAAGGCATATTTTTCTGGGGGTTTTGTGTGTTTAAGCATTTTTTTACATTTCGCCACAAATTGTAATTCTTTTTTAAATTCCACGAGTGTGTAAATACTCCCGATCGAACTGTAATATAGCTTTAAATCTTGGGAGCAAGAACAATCCTCCAATAGAAATGTAGGAATTTGTTGCCACTCAGTAGATAGTGGGTTTAAAGTAGGGGTGGGTACTAATATCCATATTCTTTCTATGATATCGATAATTTCAATATTATGAAATTTTGGGATTAGAAAAATTAATGTACGGCTGCAGAGAGATACTGTTTATTGCTAATACTGCAAAAAAATACAAACACAGTATAATCAAGTTTATTTTATATTACGATACAACCCGACACATACCAACCATTGTCAGTCTTGTAGGCAAACACCACACACTAAAGTATTATTTAACCATTTTATTCCATTGATTGGCGTTTAGGTACCAAATGCTATTTGCATGCTGCATTAAGCACGTGTTGGAATTATTTTGAGATGCACATATGTCAGCGGTTCATTGCATTTTGTCCGTGTGATTACTTACGCTATTAATGTATTTTTAAAACGTGAACTTTCTGTATTATAAATGAGATGTACTTTTAAAACAGATATCAAAATAATGCAAAATTCAGCATGACACCGTATTTAATACTTCAAGAAACAAAATAGACCTTGTCCTTTACCAGTTCATTCAGATGAAACATACCCACAGTATTTAAACACAATTTATGATTATTTCAATATAGTCTCATGAGTAATCACATATATTAACACCCTTATTCAGACATGCTTGACCTGTGTGGCAAGGTGTGGAAAGGAAATTGAATGCAATTCATATATTTTGATACTATGACCACGCTTTACCATATATCCGGTGCATTACTTTTGCTGATCCGCATATTTTACTGATTCATGTTCTTGTTAAAGTAAACAGTGCTTTGTTAACAATATTTTTGTAGGTCTTTTGAAGTTTGTATTAGATTTACTGTTTGTGTTCTCAGCTGTGGAATACGTTTTCATTATGGCAGGTAATAGGTTTCTGTGGTAGTCGTGCCAGGCAGGAACATTTTTGATTTTGAATACATTTTTTAGGAAGTATATTCCAGAGTGGATACATTAAATAATTATCTGCCTCTTTGAACTGTGCTGTAACTATTTTTTATATTGTAAATTGGTGGCAGTATAAAGGAAATATAACATGTATATTTGCTGTGGTATAAGAAATGATATGCTTAAAAAACAAAAATCAATAAGCTGTAAATGTTGTTTTTACAAGTATTCATGTGTTTAAATTGCAAGTTAAAGCTGCTTTTGGTACTACTGTATATAGAGGGTCTAATTCATTGGGCAGTTTGGGGGAAGACTTCATCATTATTAAATGAGGGGATTTACAACAGAAGTAAAATACATGTTTGATATTTGGGATCACACAGATCTCTGGCACGGACCTGAATGCTACATGTATCTTGAGTCTGGCTTAAATGTAAAGAGTAGAAACAATTTTTGCCATTACAACTCGCACATCAAAACACGACAATGATTTAATCAGAAAAGTTTATTTATAATGTTAATACAATATTTACCAATTTGAGAATGGTTTAGAAGGTAAACCAACCCATTTAGCAGAAGACACTTAAATCTTTTTTTTTTTTTTTTTAAAACCTAAAAAAAATTGTTTTTCCTAGTTTTCCTCCATACGATTATATATTACTTGACAACTCTCTGGCTGTGGTCTTGCAACATCATTGGAACCTCCCATACTTTTGCTAAAGGCAAATTATTTGATAGTACTCTTAGGCCTTCAGTGAAGAAGAAGTTGGACTATATACTAGTTATTTGCTTATATAAGAAGGCTTTTCAATTCTGCATGATTTCATGCTCAGAGAAAATGACATTCTTCATTGCCTTAACAGTTTTTTTTTTGTCATTTCCATAGGGAATGTACTAAATGGCATACAAAAAAGTTAAACAATACATTGGTAGACACCACAATGAAGTAACCACCCCAGTTCCTACTTCGTGTAGCAAGAACACAGCAGGGAAAAGCAGCAACATGTGTTGGAAACTAGAAGATTGATTTATATATAAATGTGGTCCCAGACTATTTGCTATTCTACTTGGTAGAAAATGTACATATTTAGTGTTGAATTCTATTTCATTGGTATGAAACGAGAATTTAAAAAAAAACATTACGTAGTGCAATATGTATAAAATCTTTAGAAATCTTTTATTTATACATTTAAAACCGTGTCGCCCCATTGTAGCTTAAAAGACAGTGTTTATCTCCTAAACTGTACAAACTCCTGTAAGAAAAAAATCTGTACACAACTATACTTGCAAAACACCTCATTCTAAAATATTTGATAAAAAGCACATGCCCAGTGCTTTGAAACATAACTTGTATCTGACAGTTCTGATTAGAATGTTCTATTGATATGTTACACAATATTGGTTTAGAGATGTGCACAACTACATTCTTAAAGTTTCCCTTCAACATCAAACTTTCTTGATACAAATATGCAATTCGAGCTCATATTTATACAAGTACACCGTCTATTTGGGATAATTGCTATACTGAATGTGTTTAAAAGCTCTTAGCCTCAGAGACTCCAACTCCATTTCCACACAGATTCTCACATGGTTGCTTTGCAACACAGACTCATAAGAGAAACCTACAGGTAGGAGTGAAGAATGATCTCCTTGATGGGATGGCAAAGAAAACAACATTTAAAGTACCTTCCTATCAGGACAAAGATGGATTACTATATACGCCAAGAAAATAATAACCAAAAATGTGCTTTAGCAGTTTCACCTGTACCACACTTAGATTATCTGTACATATATACACACACAAATATATATATAAGTATAGTTCTTGAAAAATGTAGTTATGGCATAAAATAAAACCATCCTGTTTTTAGCAGTTTGATTCTACATGTAGGGGTTTCCCACTTCGTCGTGCTTCCTTCTCTCTCTGCTTTTCTAGCCTCTCCTGGTTTTTTTTCATATCCTTGAGCTTCTTTTTAATTGTTGCTCTATCAGTTTGACTGGATACACCCAGAGCCTACACAAAAAAAGAATTATTCAGCAAGTTACAACAATAACTTAACCTGCCAGGATTGCATTGATATAATCTGAAGGCCTTTAATAATAAAATGAGATAGGATATGTAAGGTTCCTATATGGTTTTGGGTTTTTATTATTATGAGTTTTCTTCAGGCCAGCTGCAACTCTGAACTTGTTTGTTCAGTTTAAACCACCAATTACATTTTTGACAATGCCTTTTTAAAATCGGGTCAGCACCATGTCGAGGGGTGACATACATTTATATGTAAAAAAAATAAATAAATCATCTTGGCCACAGACAAACAATACAGAAGTTATATACAATTCTGTGCGTCTGTGTGTTAGACGTATTCACTGCCACGAACATGCGCATGTACGGACAAGTTACCGACCCGTTTTTAATCTATGGTAATTCAGAAACCAAACAAATTAATTGCATACTTGAACACTTATTAGAAATCCAGTAGGTGGCAGCCAAACACTACTCCAGAACCTACACTATTTGAATGAATGAATGAGCAAGAAAGAAAGGGGAAAAAAGCATCCTGCAGTACTGCCCTTAAACTACCTTTGTGTAGTTGAATCATTTAGATTCTTGACAGCAAAAAAGTCAAAATTAAAAATAAATGTAACTTCATCCTAAGTGCCTAGGCAGGTTTAACAAAGGCACTTAAAGCTGTCTGGTGACATTATATATATATATATATATATATATATATATATATATATATATATTAAAAAAACACACACACAACACGTTACCTTCAGTTTGTCACTGTCCAACTGCATCAGCTGTTGTCCATCAATATATTTGGCAGTGAATTCAGTAGTGTACTGATCCATGTTCATCCCCATCAGCCAGTGACAGACTTGTTGAGTTGTCCACTCAGAAAGTGGTCTGTTAAGCCATTGGTTTTGTTTTCCTGTTACGGGGGAGTCATCATCCAAGGTCTGCCAGGTGTTAGAAAGAAAAACTAAATTAATTTTGCTTTGCAAAAACCTGCATTATACGCCCCCTACTGCCAACATCCTTCATACAAAAAAAAAAAATCCATAACTGATGCATGTAGGATAAGGAAGTCCCACATATTTTAAAACACAAAATCATTGTGAAAGTGTCTTATATTTAATTTTGGTGCAGATGGTAAGAATATGAAAAAGCTGATTTGCACATGCAGAATGCAACATTCTTCTGAAACCTCACATAACTGTTACATTACATATCATATAAAAAAGAGAGGGACCCAATAAATGTAGGTGACATTTTAATTTGCTACTTGTACATTTGCATCACAGACTAACTGCACACAAGCCTATCTTGCAAACTCATGAATACCGTCACCATATCTAACAACTTGTTCAAATGAATGTCTGTAGTTTCATTACAATTAGATATATAAATGTGTGACAAACGTTTGGGCACCTCCACTACAACTGGTGATAAACTGCAAGGTATTAAGTATGCTTAAATACTTTATCGTTAAGCTCCAGAAAAATATATGACACAAATATGTGGGATTTGTTTCTTCAGTCAACAACTAATACGATGTTGACACCTAGTCAAAACTTGTCTGTCTACTTTTACTTAGTACCAGTATTGTGAGAATTACATGAGGTATTATGATGCGTTTAAAGCTATGGATGATTAAGCTCTTACTGTACTGGATAACCATTTCTTAGAGCTTGAAGGTTGCAGCCTGGTTCAAGGTTATATTGTACTTCAGCTTGTGTAAGTAATGAGTTTCCCTATGGTTACTCAGGGCATGCATTAACAAGCATGGTTTCCAAGTGAATGAGAATATGTCATATCTAGACTATGGGAACAGGTTTGTTGTGTACATTAAATTAAATCTGCATGACCTAACAGTTCCACGCGTCAAGTCCATAAATCATAAAACACTATACATTTGGTGAACACACAAAACAACCAGATCAATTATATATAAAAAAAAAAAAAAACACAACCACACACACTTTGTGGAGATCCTTATACCTCATAATAGTTTGATTTAATAATGCATTGGTTATAGCAAAAATATAAGGGTAGGTTGATTTTATTGAAGTTATTGTAATCGACGAGAGGATTGCACAGCTTTAAAACTTTGATTCACCCAGAAATGCAAAAACTTTTATTTTGGAAAAATGTTATCGGTTCTATTAGAAGGATCACTTTTTGTTCGGTTTCTACTGCTTGCAGCAAAACAATCCATATACAAGCTAGAAGTACTGTGACAGATTTGTGTTCAACTTCCCTCCTCTAAATCATGGCTGTCTGATGTGCGCTCTTGGTTTCCTTTAGTACATCAAAGACTTATTATTAACTGGTATTGCTTTGTGTTCAAAGCTATGAAGGATGTTGTTCCGTCATACTGAGCTCCCTTTTAATAAAACCCAATATCACAAGTTCTCACACAGCCTGGAACAACAGTATTTGCCCATCAACTACCTTGGAATTGAAATCAGTTTCCTGCAAACTTGAAACTTTCCTTTGAATCACTCCCCCCCTCAAATCTTTAAATCATATATTGGGGATAATCTTGAGAGCATCAGCTTCTGGATATTTTCAAAATCGATTAACTTAATGGTGGTGCCATTTCTTCATATTTTTCTCACATCAAATTTTTCTAAACTCTGTGCTCGACTGCTGCAGCTTCCAATCTGCTGAAATGATCAGACGTGCTTATATCAGCCCCCCCTCCCCCTCCCCCTCCCTTTTAAATGACGCTCAAGTCTCAACCGATGCTTTTCTTGGTAAATAAATAATAATAAATGAAATATGAATTACTTTTGTCAATCATTTTCTTTTATAGAACAGTTTTCATGAGTAATTTAAAACAAAACATCAATTAGGCAAGCATCCCAGCACCAAAGTGTATTAGGCCAGTTCCGTCAGTACAGGAATACAAATGCAGTCAGATATGAAGCTCCAGAGGCAATATTCAGCATTCCACAACCAGAGAATATTAATATACATTACTCCACATTAAAAATTTGTGAAAATGTGGCATTTTATCTCCTAGTGAATCATTTTTTAGTTTTAGGTTTGTTTTTAATTT
Organism: Acipenser ruthenus; assembly: GCF_902713425.1. Taxonomy (NCBI): domain Eukaryota; kingdom Metazoa; phylum Chordata; class Actinopteri; order Acipenseriformes; family Acipenseridae; genus Acipenser; species Acipenser ruthenus. The sequence goes on along the minus strand of NC_081198.1, from coordinate 40,908,505 downwards.
CATCCCATCCACAGAAAAAAAAAAAAACTCAGCAAGTCTGTTAGTGAGCACAAAAAAACCACAAGAGAACTTTGTGACTCACCTCAGTGAAGGTTAAAGCATGTGAATGCCCTGACAGATTAAACTCTGCCACTAACCCTGTCAAATCAGAACACAGACTGCCACGGTTTGAATCATCTATGACAGATACATTCTGGAACAAGTGGAAACAAGGAATGCATTAACTGAACAGACGCATTCACTTGGTTTAAGCCATTGCAGTTGACTTTGGTTCACTTTTAGATAAGCGAGTGGCATATATTTTTGTAGACCTACAAATACAAATTACGTGACCATTTTGGAATTAATTAAATTATTGTCAACAAATGCATGTCGTTTTATAGCGCTACAAATTATGCACTAAATAGAGTACGTTAACAAGTTCTAATTTTCCATAGCAACTCTGTTACTGAAATAAGAGCCCCCTCAGTCTTTTAATAAAATGCTGGTTTAGATCACATTGACTATTAAGCTTTAAATTATTACCTTGGTTTTTCACTTTCTCTGGAGGGAGATTATTTTTAACTTAATCACAGTAGCAAAGTGACTTTCTGGCTTATGCACAAAGACTGGCTTAATCAAAGTTTAAAATTCCAGTACTCTGCCACTTACAGATTCCATCTTTCTCTACAATAGCACACAGGGAGGGTGAACAGCAATTACTACTCAACTTAAAAGAAAATGTAAGTTACCTGAATAATCTAGGCATCTATAAAAAGCCTACAGTACACATGGTCTATTTAAGAATGTTTAGCATACTACTACTACTACTGTTTTTATTATAGTTTTGTCTTGACTTCCAAACTACATTGATACATTAGGTTCAATTTTGCCAGAGACAGATCAGTGCTAAAACAAATACTTGAACATACAGTAAAAACATACTGCAACATGAATATGCAACATATGCCATTCATACACACGCAACAGTAAACTGCACACAGAGCTGAATGGTTTAAGGTGTTTTCTAAAATTGAAAACCTTAAATCTACACAATATATTAATTCAAAACAGAGAGTTCCATACCTGGTAAATCATAGCTAAAAATCTGCCTTCTTACTACCCATTTACAATACAAATCCAGCCTATTCTGGAGGATACAAATCATACAATTATCTAATTCAAATCTCATAAACAATGTAGCACCTATGAAGTCAATTTAAATAACATATTTAAGAAAGGCCTGTAAAAGACTACAGTTTTATATTAAATGGAGAGAATTCAACGGCATGCCCTAAACATTCAGTATGTCTTGTGCTAGAATGCTAACTTTAAAGGAATTCCAATCTGTGTGTTAAAATTGTGATATTCAGTAAGCTCAGCTCACCGCTACCACCCCTGCGCTGACTCGGGAGGGCGAAGACGAACATACGCGGTCCTCCGAAGCGTGTGCCGTCAGCCGACTGCTTTTTTTCACACTGCGGACTCACCATGCAGCCACCCAAGAGCTACAGCGTCGGAGGACAACGCAGCTCTCGGGCAGCTTACAGGCAAGCCTGCAGGCGCCCGGCCAGACTACAGGGGTTGCTGGTGCACGGTGAGCCGAGGACACCCTGGTCGACCTAGCCCTCCCTCCCCCGGGCGCCGCCCCCTGGAAGCTCCCGTCCTCAGTTGGCAAAGGAATAGCCTGGACTCTAACTTGCGACGTCCAGACTATAGAGCGCATCCTGCACTCCACGTGGAGCGCCTTTACTGGATGCGCCACTCGGGTGCCCCCTATATTTCAGTAAATTAAGCCATTTAGATTGAATAGGTAATTGAATCATTAATGAAAAGGACAAAATTCAACTTAATTGGTTCTGACACATACTTCAATGAGTATGCTAGATGTAAATATCAAAGATTCATTCAATAGGAGTGCAACTATAAACATGTGAATGAACACATACATTCGTGACAGATCATCAATACATACTCAAAAGGTAATTTAAAAAAAAAAAAATCAGTATTACATATAGTTTATATTTCAAATGTAATACATATGAAACAATTGGAGAGGATTAACATAGATTGTTACAACAATAATGCGTTGGTTATAGATGCTATAGAAACTCAAATTGATATTTTTTTCAAATAGTATATTGTGATTTACAGAAAATAATTAAGTACAAGTGTCTCATGAAGGTACTTTACCTAGATTGCTCCAGTAAAAACCCAACTGTATAAATGGGTAATTGTATGTAAAAATAATGTGATATCTTGTAACAATTGTAAGTCGCCCTGGATAAGGGCGTCTGCTAAGAAATAAATAATAATAACAACTTATTGTATAACTAAAAAAATAAAATGTTTGAATTTATTGCAAGAAGGTTGTGTGTGTGTTGTTTGTTTATTTTTTGACCCTCACTATAATGCCTCTGTTGCTTATTGCCCGTTTTTGCCCATGGCCCTTACCTGGTGGTATAAAGAGCGTTGACTGTATGTATGTGTAAAATAAATAAATAAATAAAAAAATTTATATATATATATATATATATATATATATATATATTATATTATATATACACACACATATACATACACACACATATATATATATATATATATATATATATATATATATATATATATATATATATATATATATATATATATATATATATATATATATATATATATATATATAGCTCAAAGAGCCAAGGAGGTTAAGTGACTTGCTCAGGGTCACACAATAGCGGTGTTTACATGCAAGTTTTAATCGCACTACTATAGTGCATTCATGACGCATGATTGTGCTCGTTCCAAAAGTGCACGGCAAAAAAAGTGTGTGACTTAAGTGTCATTACACTTTGGTAAAGCACGGTAAAGTGCACGCTAATTGGCCTCATTAGTCCCATAGCAACACACTCCACAGTCGTGCAAAATACTTAACGATAGACTTTCATGAAATAACACAATACCTCCTCCACTTCCCATATGTAAAAGAACGCTCTTCTCTGGGATACGGTCTTTCTGTCCTCCTCTGTAGCGTAAGATTTTCCTTATCCCAGCCTTACTAATACAAATCAGTTAAATATCCATCCATCCATTATTATCAATCTGCTTCTCCTGATGAGGGTCGCAGCTAAATTATATATAAATTGCATATAGAGATGTTGATTTATACCATTATTTATTCATTTCAGTGTATTATGAACGATGCATGAAAACTATGACCAGCATTATTATCATAATAATAATGCTACGAATAATGTAGCTTTTTTCCCGCAGGATGTTTCCAGCTTCCACCCCTTCTGACAGCACGCAACACCAGATTGACCAATTGTGAATTGTTTCACAGTCTCTGTTTTAAATGTGAATCCTAAGAATAATTTCTGGAATAAAATAACATACCGCACACTCACACTTAGCCTCAGCCACGTGTACAAGGGCTTTATCTCCCCAACCACAGCAGCTAGAGTGTCCAAACCAACTTTAATGTGAAGACCAATTGTGAATTGTTTCACAAGCTCTCCTTTACATGTGAATCAAACAAATAAATTGTGAAAAACAATAACATACTGCATATACGCACACAGCCTACCTGACACGCGTAAAATGGCTTTATCTCCTCAACCACAGCAGCTACAGCGCTCAAACTTTAATTTAAAGGATGCCAAATGTGAATTGTTTCACAGTTTGTGTTTTACCTGTGAAGCCTAAGAATAATTTGTGAATACAAGAACATATCGCATATACACACCACCGTCCCAGCGTCAATTAAAAGTGCTTGATATCCCCAACCACAACAGCTAGCATTTTCAAAACAACTTTAATTTAAAGAAGACCAGTTGTGAATTGTTTCACAGCTTCTGTTTTATATGTGAATCCTAATAATAATTTGTGAAAAAACAAATGGTTGGGGATATCAAGCCATTTTATACATGTTGGGCTAAGAGTGTGCGCATATGCGATATGTTTTGTTTTTCACATATTATTCTTAGGATTCACATGTAAAACAAAAGCTGTGAAGCAATTCACAACTGTTCTTTAAATTAAAGTTGGTTTGAACGCTGTAGCTGCTGTAGCTGCTGATCCAGGAGCATTGTCTGATGCACCTGGAGTACAGAAGGATGTACCGTCCGATTACACGCACCGCTGCCAGGCAGGATCGGCAATACAGCCATCTTTTGGAAAGGCTGGACCACGCTGATCAACAGCACCAAGATGTGGTTGCGTTGCACGCCGAATTTCTGCGCACAATACGATTCCTTTCCTGCAAACCCATTGCATGGGACTGAAGGAGTTCTTCCCATACAAGACTTAATCTAGCCAGTGTTTGTCTGCGTCTTCTCCATCCATCAATTTTTGTCGCAAGTATGTTGTAAGCAGGCCTATGGTTTTATATACCCTTATAACTAATTAGCAAATACACACACATTATGTATTTATTATATTAACAGCGTTTGTGTAAGTTTCCACATTTTCTGCATAATTTTAATAATTTTAACAAAGTACCTGTGTTTGAAACCAACACATCATGAGTTGTTTTTAATATATTTGTTCCAGAGCCCCTGGCAAGTTTTACAAACTTGGAACTCCAACGGGATTTGTAGTTAAGCTTTTTCCACTTTGCTCCACCCACCTTATTTTTGCTTTTCTCCTGGCCGTGCTCTAGTGCGGTCTCAGTCGAAGTGTAATGGAGGCTTGTACTTGATGAAGCAGGTTCCTTGTGACTGTCCCCAAACCAGGAGAAAGGCATGCAGGTAGGGATGGATGACATGGATTCAGCTGGAGACATGTTACCACCAGAATCTTCTAGTAGATCCCCAGAGCCCCTGAGCAATCAGAGTTCAATGACATCTATCATTTACTGTATGCATGCTATACCAAACTGCTTTAAACAGATCCTTGTCAGACAGGGTTCACATAGTGATAGTGTGGCTGATTAAAAATGTATTTACTTAACTGAAACAATGGACAGAGTTTTAACAAACTGTTTTGCAGGATGAACCAAACATCTTCATTATGTTTTTAAAAATGTCTACTTTATCCCCTCGTCAAACGAAACAGGACATTTCTTTTCAGGATTAATTAATGTGCTTTAATAGAGTCTGTCTATCTGTGGATGTGTAAAATGATAAATAATCTTACCTGCTGCCCATTGAGCTTCTCAGACTCTCTTTGTCTTTCTTCCCTTTGCCACCCGATTTCCGAAGGCCACTATTGTTTTGAAGAGATCAAGATGTTACTTATAAAGCTAAAATAAAGGTAAAGATGCAATTGGTTTCTATCACCAGTTAAATGATTTTAAGACAAGAATTAATAAAATATACCCTCTACAGATGCTTGATGGTCAAGCGTAAAGATTAACAGTTTCTGTTATGGCTTAACGCTAACAGAAAAAAAAAAAGTTTTCTAAACTGAAGAGATCATGCAACAGAATTAACCTGCAGAATCTCCAACATGTTTAGAATAAACCATGCATGTCAAAGAGACAGTTAAGCATTTACCCAAAATCAGGAAATCTTCTTTTCGGTTTTCCTAAAGATGTGCTGTCATTTGCTTCCGATACCTTCTCATCTATAAAAAAATAAATAAAGATTGGGGCATATTTTTCATGTATTTATTCCTGTTTTTTGAAAGGATGAAGAGGAAAAAAGCCATGTATAACAAGCATAACAACCTGAAATATAAGTTGTGTAAAATGAATAGGTGGTGTTCTCCTTAAAAAAATAAAAAAATAAATAAATAAAAAGCATACTTAAACTGGAGTAAACTCTTTAAATAGACTCCTCAATCATAAAGAACTTTTATACTGATACTTGTAAATCCACAAAGTAAAGGACACCCTACATTTTCAATTTTTTTGCATATAAAATTGGCTTGGCTTGTCTTACCTTTGGCTTCTTTGCCTTTGCCTTTGGACTCTCTCTTCTTGACGTTCTGGAGGAATCCTGTGGGAGAGTTGGGACTGGAAGTCTCTTTGGAAGGAGACTGGCTTGAGCTCACACTGTCTTCATTGTTAGTTCTGTAGAGCGGAGAAGCCTGGGGAGGAGCTGTCCATCTTGGCTCTGGTCTACTTTGAGTATTATCTGCATCTTCAGGTTTTTCAGTCTTTTGTCTGTCTCCAGAATATGATCTGGTTAAAGACAGTGAAAGTGTTTCTTGAATGGCCTTTGTGGAAGCCATTTCATTTTGTATACACAGAGCTTCAGACTGTGTAACTGCACTCTCGTTATTCTCCTGTAAAGCAAGCAAAAAAAAAAGATTTATTCCGAGATTTCCACCAAAAACCCCCCCCCAAAAAACAGGTACATGATTATTGCTTACAGCAGACAGCAAGATGTTTCAATTTAGTCGAGGAGAGAAGTAATTTGAGAGCACCAATAGTATTGTTTTTTATCTTTAGCTCTAAGGGAATCACTTTTCAGCCTAAAACACGGGTAAAAATGAGATGATTTTAAAACATTTAAGAAATGCATTACACATAAACCTTTTCCCCTATTTAACCTTTGGCCACAGACCATCACTGACAACCTAAAATTGCAGATGTAGTAGTACAAGTCACTTAATCCTAGCTAGAAGTTATATAAAAACAACTACTAGGCCTACACAACTCATCTCAGAAAGAGGTTTCATTCTTGGGTTAGGGGAAATTTGGGGGTAGAATAAGAAGAAAATAATCAGAACTTCACAAAAAGCTGTATTATACCCAATGTCTTAAAATAGTTAATACACATGTATATTTCTTAATAAAAATAAAAGGTTAAATATGATTGCACTACTATAATAAAATATGTTGTGCATTATATACTGCTAGTAAGAACCAGATTTATTAATATCACCCAGTAATTACTAGTGATAGTAATACTAGTACAAATATAATCTCCAATCAAACATTATCATAGTTATCTCAAACAAACCTTTCCGTTTTGATCCCCAGTGCCAAGAGTTTCTCTTAGTTTGTTTCGAGATGGCGGTTGCCTTTTTGCTTTTAGAGAAAGCTGTGCCTTTGCCTTGTTAGCACTGGTATCTAACCTGACCGTTTCTGGGACCAGGTCATCCAAATCTGCAATTATTGTCAAACAGAAAAAATGCATTAAAGCACAGCATAATTTTGATGTATATAACTCTTCCTCATTACATCATGTTTATTTTGTATACAAACATGTCTTTAAATCACCTGTGTTTTAACACAAATGAAAATGCATATATGTTTGTGCTTTACATCTTAGTTTTGTTGCATTCTGACTGTACCATCTACCAAGAACAACCATTTGTCCTTGTATTTTTATTTACCCATTGTAGATGAAACAGTAGTCGTATCAGTCCAAAAGTGATAGACAAAGGAGATGTGATGCCTTTTATTGGACTAACTAAAACATTATTAAATCACAAGCTTTCAAGACTTCAATGGTCTCTTCTTCAGGTGAAAGTAGGAAAGAGAGATTGATGTTTACATTCAAAGGTGGCAACAGAACTTTAACAAAAAGAACCCATTTTGAAACACCACAATTCTAATGTGAGGAAAAAAGCTGGGTCGAAAAAAACAAACAAAATGACAGACAACATAAAAAAAAATGATACACATAAAATGCAAATAAAGCAAAACATTGTGACAGTATACTAATATGGAAATAAATAAGTAAAAAATAAACAAAATAAATAATCTGATAGACTCCACTGTCTTAATCTTTTCAGTCCTGAATTATGTTTGTCAAGATGAAGAATAAAAGCCTTTACTGAGTATACAGGAAAAACATATTTTTTACATCTATTTAAACACTACCTTAGACTGGGACCTAGGAGTCCTGTGGGATTCCAACGTGATTTCCACCAGCATACGCTGGACTGAAAGGGTTAAACTGAACCTATGGCAGACTGAACATTAGGCTTGATTTTGTTTAAGGTAAACTGAAATCTATCAAGGGTTTCCTTTATGTGTAGTTGATCAACCATTATATACAGCAGCTGAACTGCTTGGATGCTTAATCTACATGTAAAATTTCACAGATTTGAAAGGAGGAGACAGAGGGAGACAAAGCCTTCTAGTTAAAACTTGTTCAAGAACCTACCGTAATTTATTTTAGTAGTTTTGCAAACCCAGTGAAAAAAATAAATAAAGAAATAGCAAATTACCAGAAAGTAAAGTGTCATGAGATTGTGCTTTCTTGACTGTTCCTTTAGTCTCTTCCTCCACACCCCATACACCCTCCAGCTGTCCTGTACTTCCCAGCCTGGGGTTCTCCTCCATCAGATCAGCTTTACTGCGTACAAGTGCTTTCTGTCCCCTGGAGAGTGCCTGGGCTTCCAGCTCTGCTATCTATTGGAATAGAACATAGAACTTTATTCAAGGCTTTTGTCAATTTCAACAGTCCTTGTGAAATTTGTATCTGATGTTTTTATGAATAATTACAAACAATAAGTACTTGTTTACCTTGTCCTGCAATTTCTGGAGCTGCTCCTGATGCACTCTGTCTTTCTCATCAAGAGCTCTTTTTTGATCCTCTTCCTTTTTAACAAAATCTATTTCCCTGGGGGGGGGGGCACAAAATAACAACAGTGATTCCCATACATGCCACTATACACCAAATCAAAAGCATGCCATTACCAAGAAAACAAACAAACAAAACCAGATCATACTTGAATTTCACTTCGGAAAAAAGTACTGTGATATTGACAAGCAATACACATTAAAAGGCAAACCCAGGGCTCACTCACTTCTGTTGGTAGTCCTTGAGAAGTTTCTTGGCCTTGTTGTATCTCTTGTCCAGTGCATCATACTGAGACTGTGTTTCCTTAAGATGCTCATTCGCTGTTTTGCAAAGGGTTTGTGCTTCTAGCCAGTAAGTCTCTAGCTTTTTCATTTTTTCCTTATTTTCTTCAGTGTCTTTCTGTAGCTGAGTCTGCATAGTTTCCCACTCCGCTTTCTCTGCTTCTTTAGCCATTAACTGAAATTAGAAGAATTCAAACTCATTAGCAAGGTACTTAGAGCAACACACACACATCTTCCACCACAAACACCACATTTAAAAACATTGTAGGGTTGCAATGAACTACAACTACAGCATATGGAATGTCATTACAAACGTCTCTGCACAGGTTCAACATATTTAGACCAATTGTTACAGAGATAACTAGAGTATGTGAAATAGTCACCCTGCCCTACAGCCACAGCATGTAGAATATCATCTCATAATAAATGCCTAAGCATATTTCATCAAATCCAGGTGAGTGGTCCTAAAGAGATTTCCAAAAGAAGGTTACCAAGGCTTTCTAATTTGTACTGAAAAATCCTAGACCAAGTTTCCTTACAATTGGATGAGCAGTCCCAAAGATTTTACCCAGCATGACAAACATTACTACAGGTATCTCCACTATATCCTGCAGCAGACCATAGCTAATAAGAGTACTTTTCCCATATTTTATTTATGGGTTTGTAATACTGCTCAATACAGTTATCCTTTTAGAAATCCAATTTTTGTAAATTGCAGATTAAAATTCCACTTACCTTTTCTTTCAACTGGGTGATTTCAGCTATTGTTACAGCATGCTTTAGTTCTAGCTGTAAAAATTAAAAACAGGTTCACTCAATAAATTAAATTACAAAATATTGGTAAGAAAATAGAACAGAAAAAGAATATTTAAAAAGGACTACTGTATAAAAACTCATTGCGACAAAGCAAAAACAAAGGGAACTGGTGTACCTTGCAATATTTAACCGAGAAATCATTTCAGGATTTTAGATTTCAAAATACCTCTTTAAATTTGTAAGTCAGCTGTGCAGAGTCCATATCCGATGGTAAAAACATATTTTCATTTTCAGGTAGTTCAGAAACGTCAGACTTTTCCCAAAAGCTTGATCCCAATACCTCATCCTCATCTTCATCATGCTCATCCTAAAAGTCACATATAAAACAAATGATACTAAAAGATCACTAGAATAACATGAACCAACAATTAGAAATGCAGAAGTATGAATACTTGATAGTTACGCTGGCAACTAAATTAAATAACAGAATCAGAGACGCTTAACTGAGTTGCCAATTGTTTAAAATTAATTAGTCATTAGATGTACTGCTAGTAACGGATATCTTTCATCATATATCTCCAGATTCTGATGTTACCCCCCGTAGCTTGTGATAAAGAATGTCTTAACCAAGAATTTTCCCAAGTGGTTCTCTACATATACTGTAAATGTAAAATTGATCAGAAACTCAAGTACATCAGTACATTGATGAAGGCACAAGCCAAAATGATCTCCTATTTGACTTTTCTGGTTATGCATGGTTCTCAAGTAAAAATGTGTCTATTAGATCCCTGTTGCTGGAAAATGATCTGGTCAAAGCATTCTCACACCACAGGAACATGTGGGAGGTGCTATAAGCATAAATCGGTGGTCTGGAGCTCAACAGAAACTTTTAATAACAGCAAATTATTTATACATAAGTTTCAGACTGCATTTTTTGCAATTTTAAAACTTGCCTCTTCTGTTGACTGATCATATTGCTCTTCCAATTCCTCCTGCTGGCACTTCTCTTGTTCCAATGTCTCACTGATGAGACGAGCCACCTCACTGTGTGTTCCAGGCTTCTCTCGACCAATGAGGAAGCTAAATGATAAAACAACAGCGATTTCCATCTCAGACATGTACATTACAACAGCATAATCTTCCAAAAGACATCAATGGCGTGTGAACTGCGATTCAACGGTCTAACGTTAATCTCTACACCACAGACACGTCATCACCAATCTACATTTGACAGGAAGTGAGCCAAAAAAGTAAATAGTCGACGTTGACTCATGCTGCACACGTGTCGCAAGTACATTTTTTTCCACCCATGACTTTACTGGCTACCTGTAAAGTTCAGGATTACTTTCAAAACTCTCCTGCTCACCAATGCCCTTCATCACACAGGTCCCAAGTACCTGTTCAACCTGCTGTAGAAACTAGTATAACCTATGGAGCTTCTAGATTAGATAATTGCCATTTATTTTTGCAATAGCTACCTAAATCAAAAATATATTACACAAAACAAAAAAAGAAATATTTAAATAAACAAACAAATAAATAAAATGTGTGCAAAATGTACCTGACTGTCCCCTTGGTGTTCTTCAGAACTGTTGCTGCAAAGAACTGGGTAACTCCCACTAAGCTGGTGCCATCCACTTCCACAATCTGATCATTAATGCTGATCCTGCATGAAGAACAGGTACATATCATGAAAATACTGGGGACTCATAGCAAGCAATCTACAGTATGTTAAAATGGACTGCAGATTACAAAAACTAACATAGAAACTCCCTTAATCTTACGTGCCACCTCACTGAAAGAATGGCTGGTTTCTTAGCCACTCTGGTAAAATCATTTAAAGATGAATACAAAATAGTTATGGAAGGGGAGTGTACTCTGTACTGTACTGAACTATATTTGCTAATCCAGTTAGAAGAATGTACTTATCTCATGCTCATAGATTTATTTATAGCCAGTGGGTGGAGTTTTTTTGGGCATTTTGGAGGAATCGTTTGTTTGAAAAATCTGGAACGGATCCATACACAAATTTAAATCCAGCAAAGCAGTCACACATTACAACTCACAAGCTTTCGTAGAAACTACCAAACATCAAAAAGAATTAAAAGTACAGATTAGGTAAATTAAAAATGACTTACCGGCCATCTCTTGCAGCAGCTCCACCCTCAGTGATAGTCTTCACAAATATACCAAGCTTTTCTAGACCCTGGTCTGCACCCACACCCATTCCTATAATGCTGATTCCCAGACCGTTGTCTCCTACATTTCAATGGAAGAGACAGTTATTCAGAAATGCAGAGGTCATGCATTTAACAAATTTTACAGATTCTTTGCACATCTATTAGATTATGTTGTCTCTATAGTATGTTGATGAATAAGTATTTACCCTTTTCAATTTCAACAGGGAACACATCCATTTTTTCCACCCTCTTCTCCAGTTCGTACTCTGCAGATGCAGAAACAGGGTCAACGTCATCATTGCGCCTATCATAGTCCTCATTGGAGTATGTGCTGAAAACCTAGAACACAAAAAACTACATAAAAATCGATTTCTCTGAAACTGCTTTTTTACGTGGCCAGGTTTCAGTATTTGGTACACAAACACCATTTTCCTTTGCAAAACATCTGATCGTTTGAATACCAACAGGTGAGAAGTTACAAGCTTGCACAGAAACAAACTGTAAACAAGAAACTGTATAAAAAACAGCATGCATCTGCAGTACATACTTGAGTGATACGTTTGTAATATAATTGGTCACCACTTGCCCCAAACCATACAGAAAGGGAGTCGTCTCACTGAATACTACCAACGTTTCAATTATGCATAAAGAACAATAAGATGCGCACATGTGAAAATAAATTTAAAAAGATGGACATTTTTTGTTCAGAATACGAAAAAGTTACAAAAAAGTACAGCTCTCAAGAGGATCGCAAAATAAAGCAAGCAAACTAATTCAAGCCGTGATAAATCCAACTGAAGATACAATACATGGGTGTCAGTATGGGTGCTCGTCAGTTGTTAAATACAATGAGAAACAAACTGCTTCGTGCCCAGACCTGCAAACAAGTGGGTGTGTCAGGCAAAGGAGATTTAGATTTATTTACAGTACAAACAGACACCTGTCACAGCTGACAGATCAAGCTGGCTTTTGGAATGGCCTCACTGCCATGTATGGTCATGACCAGTTTTGAGAAGGCAAACAAAATGACCACAGTCAACTTTTTTTTTTTTTTTTTTTAAATCTAGACTATTATGCTTTAAAAGTCCAGCTGAATGTTCTGTTGCTAAGCTTGTGTTTACTGTGCATGTTCAAAGTTATTTCTAACAAGCAGTTCTGAGTTCCATTAGGATAACCTGAATTAAAACTAGGTCACAGTTGTGTAGAATATTTAAGCAGGTTTGTGGGAAAGATCACTGCTCAGAAGTGACACGTTTTACTCATCACCTCCCAAATAAAAGCATGCAGCAAGTGCCAGCCCTACTGATGCAGATTCTGGCCTGTTTATTGCAAGTTAATTTTAGTTGGATGCTGCTGTGGCTGTGAAAGTCTTTCAATTGAAGAATCTGGCTCTTACAGTGTGGTAAAATGTACAGTAGACAACAACCTTACTATGAATATTTACAAAGTTTACAAACAATGCAATTTCTACAAAATAAATCCCTTCGGAATGGCTGGCATTTCCTGAAAATGATAGCACGGCACTGTCTGCAAGCCTCAATTTATAAAGTTAAACATGTGTGTGTTCGTCTTTGTAATTTAACTTCTACAGGTCATACCTCAAAAGTTCTAAGAAACTGTAAATAATACTTTTTTTTGCAAATACAAAAACAAATACAGAAGTTCTTTCTTCCTTCAAATGTTTGTTTTGTGAAACAGGCAGAAAGAAGATAGCTGCTAGCCCATGATATTAAATTAGAAGCCAGATTCTGGAGATTTATAGCTGTGCACATGTAAAGTCTCACATTATTTTCACTAGCACTTGGCCTCTCCTGACACTTTTCTAAAGCAGAAGAGTTTTGGTTGCTAAGGAATACCTCACTAATTCTGAACAATGTTCTTTTCTTCATTGAAACTCAATAGCTCCAACAGCTTGTCTTACAAAAGAGCTAACACATTTAAAATGATCTCTTTATTAAAAACAGCCCACAACATCAAAACGGCCTCATGGAAGGAGCTGCTCTGCTTGCTTGTAGTCTTGATTATTTATAACGTTTAGTCATTTTAAATTTACCCTCTAGAATAATAAAAATCCACATCCAACATGTAGGGCCCATGTTCTCATTTATACTTACTAAACTGTGTTAGTCTTTCAGAGGTAACATTAGTAATGCCTTCTGGAAAGGATTCTATATGGGGCACTGAAGAAAAGTGTCTGCCAAAATATTTAGAGCTACAGAACTGGAATGGAGATTAGTACAGATTTCTTCAGCAATGTGCGGATAGCTTAAGGATGGTGAATACAGTCAACAACTTGTACAATTATTTTAACTTTATATTAAAAGCCTTAATTAAAGCTTGATTAATAATTATCACACAGACATAACCTCCACTGTAAGGGTCAAATATTGTTACCCGACTTACTGTGCAAATATTTGCTGAGGACAGAGGTAAAGCTATGGTGCAGAGAACAAGCTGAACAGGTTTTGCTAAAACCCAGTACAGTGACAAAAACAAAACAAAAAAAACATATACAGCCCTAACTACTTGTACAGGGATGGGCCTCCTTCCAGACTTCAAGCTTTACACAAAACCAAACAAATTCGCTGAGCATCATACATGTACTGTAATCAGGAACTGCTACAGTATATGAAACCTATACTCAGATTCAAAGAATAACACTGAATGCTGTTACTATACCCCAGCGGCTTTCTGTTTATAAAATAAACTGCAAGGTCTCATTCACGCAAATGACATTGAAAGCTGGCAAATGGGGCCATGAGGTGCTCACTAAGAAATGAAGTGATATAACATGCCAGGGACAACTTTCTATTATAATAGCAGGAGCATACAGCAGCTGAGGAACAAATGACCACAAATACACACTTCTATACAACTCCTGGTGTGTAAGCCAAGTTTTAAAAAATAATAATAAAAAACAAAAGGTTGAAACCTTTGTAAAGGTTAGTCTCTCAAATCTTTCTATAGAAGGAGGAGTACGAATTCAATTTGACAACAATGAAAACATGAAAAGCTAATAATAAAGACAAGAAATTAAAGGCACACCAGTCACAGGGGCCAATTTAGAAGAGATTTACAGTAAGTGCAGTCAACGCCCACCGCTGGCTACATTTCACTTGTTTTACGGTACAATGTGCTAATCTAGCTGACTGTATGAGAATTCCATCTGGAATTTGTAGGAATAATGATTCAGTACCGGTACTGAGAAAAGCCTGTACTGCTGTCTTTGTTACTTACACAATATTAGCATTTTGCTGATAACAGTTTCATGTGCAAATAGATCATTATGTTGGATATCATTCAGGTGTGAATATTGGACTGGGAGCATTGTAAAAGGACAGTTTTACATTTTACAAACTTATGACACAAACCTGTACGTGGGCGATGATCTGACATTTGATATACTTGTAAAAGTGCTTGTAAGTAATAATTAATTATTGCATTCCTGCCCACCGTTCTGCTCTCATCCAAACTCTTTTCAGCTTTACTGTGGAGCTCCTGAGGCAGAGACAGGCACCGTCAATGTCACAAAGAAATGTCACCACAGTACTAAAATCTGATACAGTGAAAACATAGGGCAGAACTGCAAGACGACAGTACACTGCAGCAGCGTATTATAAGACTGCTTGTTAAAATGAACTTAAACTACTGTCTGTGAAATATACAGTGGGGGGAGGGCAAGGCAGGGGTGAAATTACAGGCATTATTAACATTAGATTATATTTACAATTAGCCATGCTTAACAGCACAGTTAACATTTATTGACTGGTGAAATACAATTCAAAGTTGCTGCAGTATGTCCACTGTTTTGTCATTTCAAATATTTTCATAAAACAAACATTAAAACTACAGTGTGCAGTGCAAACACACATCATGAAAAACCGCATTTGTAGGTGAAAAACGCTACAATAAAAAGTAGTTACAATTAAATATATAAAACACCTGAAATCTTCGGACCACTAAAATGAATGACTTTACATAATCTCTGGAAGTAAGAAATTGAAGTGTCCAGTGTGAAAACACAACTAAATAATAGATTAACGTTGCATCCAAAGTAGCACTATCGCATTAAAATGTTCAATATAAAAAAAATGCCTGTTACCAACTCTTGCAAGGCCTAAGAAATAAAAAAATGTCCAAAAAATGGACTGTAGTGTAACAGGATTCGTAATTAATCAGACTGCTAGTCTGTAACATCTGATTTGAAACTGCCAAACTCCACGTCTTTGTCATTTGAATCTTCATCATTGATGCCCAGTCCCTGACCACATTCCGGCGCCTCCTTAAGACTCACCTCTTCAAACAGCACCTGTAGAACTCCTCTGTTGTATCCTGGGACACTATCACCCTTCATTTAAATGTGCTTTATTTTGCTCTTATCTGCCCCCTATTTTACTGCATTTAATCCTGTACTTCAGGATATTGTAATCTGCCAAGTGTTTAACCTGTAGTATTTTGTACTTAATCATATCCTGATGTAACTATCACTATTATCTGCTGTATTATTGAATTGTGGTTTGTCACACTTGAACAAAAATTATTGTATTTCTTGGTCTTATTGTATTACTTGTATTGTAACACTTGAATGTATTTGTATTTGCTTGCGATTGTAAGTCGCCCTGGATAAGGGCGTCTGCTAAGAAATAAATAATAATAATGATGCAAGCAATTATCTGAATCATTAATGCACAGAGCAACTACTTCTAGGCAGCTTCTATTCATGTGAGCTGCGATATTTCCTCTCAGGTTATAAACATCACTGCATGGTTGTTAAAAACCAGAAACTAATGCTGAACATTTTACTTCTAGCTAAAAGTTGGAGGGGGGGGGTTCGTTCAAACCAGGGCATTGACTCGGCAGAATCCAGTATGTATATGTATATCAGACACCAGTGTCTTTAATCAAAAATGATGAATTAACACCTTGCAGGTTAAAGCCAAGACTCCCAAAGCACCTACAAAGAAAAGCTTTCTTAGGGTATGCTAATTATACACAAAGCTCAAGTTTCATATAAACCTAATCCTGAAGCAGTAATCCATGTGACCAATTGTAAAAAGCCTTCCTTACAAGTTTTTAGCGTGTTGAATTAGCAGATACAGTAGATGCACACTGTTCCCCTGTGCATGGTGCTTAGTACCTACTGCAAATAGCTACTGTATGAAAAGTGTCATCAAATTCAGATGATCAATTCTGAAGATACTTTGATGAGCAGGTTCTACACAATTTGAGCCATTAATATCATTAAACGTATCATGCAATGACCTACTGTACATCATCCATCTAAATGTGCAGACAGATAGGGTCTCCCATTTATCAAGATTCTAAAACTGATCTTTGAATTCTGAAATGTAATAAAGAATGTCAACCAAGTTTTACTTAAGTGCTTTAATTACAAGTAATAATGTAAGTGTGGCATAAAGACCAACTGTGTATCTTTTTCAGCCACTGAACTTCAGATATTTACATTTATTTTGGCACATTTTTTTTTTTTTTGCTGTTCCAATACTGTACAGTGCAGAAATATCAACAGTCACTGCTTACAGTACATACTGTAGCTCCAGACACCGACTTTACTCCACATATAAATGTTGCAGCTGTGCAGCTAATTTAGGTCCAGACAGCATGAATCCAGTAGCCGTAGATGCTTGCCCTAAACTTTAACCACAAATGTATGCTAGACCAACAGTATGGCAGAATTATTTTATGCATCGCACTATAGTCAAAAGCATACTTTAGACGAACAGTGAAGTCACTCATATTTTCCCAAAATACAACACTTTCAAAGTCCTTCAGTTCCAGGTGCTGCCTGCCACAAAATCTAAAAACGACTCCACTACAGTTACTGTAGAAACATTTGGTAGTGTGGTTTCTATTTACAGTAACTGACCTATTCTTCTGAAAGGAAGATAAACCTTCAGACACGTCTGTCCAACATTTCTGCATGCCGATACAGTAATGCACGGCGCACACTGAATATTACAACAAACAAGTTCACAAATGGGATTTCAGAGCTGGAAGACTGTCCTGTGTGCATCTTTCCTTTCTACCTCAAAACCACACAATCTCTATACCTTTATATTTGGTTGGTTCTTTATTAAGCGAGTGTACACCATTAAACCAACTGCTGCAATAACGCCTATACTAGGCATTAAGTTACTTATTTATTTTAAATCACTTGGTGACATTATGTTTTTATTTTTGAGTATGTGGCAATTGGAAAACCCTGCTGCGGTGAAATGTGTGTGTCTGTGGGGAATATTGGGTTGGCAGGGAGAGGGTTAAATTCCTTCCTGTCAAAACATGTGAGTGTGGCCCCAGCTGTATAAAAAGGATGACACGGGTGTTAAGGGAGAATTAATGCTGGTGTCAGAAGGTGAAGGTGTGTTGCTGTCCTGTCCTGTTAATGTGCGCCAGAATCATAAATGTACCTATGTTTTGACCTCATTTGAGGGCCTAATGTACTGCATAAAAATAAAGGCCATCACACATGAACTGTACAAAATACAATTATTAACAGTACTGAAGCAACACATTTTTTAAAGTCGCTATATTTTTTAAAAAAAATGGTGTGCTCATCCCCTGCTTATGTACTGTGGTGGACTGCAGTCCTTTGTGCATGCATGCTCTTTTCTAAAGATCACTTGCCCATACCACAGCCAGTTTACAGTCTGTAGGGTCAATATCCTTTAGGTATGGCCAGCTAGATACACGCAGGAGACATCTATTAAACGTATCTGATGGACAGCACCCCACACATACTGTTTTGATGTTGATAAACTGTATGTAGTTCAAGATCCAGGCAATCATTTCCAGGCGTTCCCAATTCCAAGAGCCATAAACACTAACCCTTACCCAGATTATTGATGGATATTAATGATGGAGTAACACTGATAAGATCAAATAAGAGCCCTGAGTTTCCAGTCATACATTTTGTTACATTTCACAAAAGAAAACAGTAATGATTGACATGTCTAAATCTACAGCCAGCACAAAGTTAGCTTAGTATTTTTGTAGGCCATATACTGCCCTTCCCTCCATCAGTTGGAACTTAAATGATGTAATTACACCATAGTATATGTGCACAAAATGAACACCCCTTAGTCCTTTCTAGTTAGAAATCCACCTGACACATGCTGTGCTATCCTGCTTTGTGAAAGCTGTTGGACTGGCAATAGACAAATACTATGTTCTCTAGTAAAATGGACACTTTGATATACAATTAATTTTAATACAGCAATGCTAAAGGGCCAGGGAAAAGGTTACTGGTGTTATTTAAGGCCAGGAAAAAATGTATCAAACTTACATTATTTCACAAATGAAACTAAAATAAAACAATGCCTAAGTATTAGTTTCAAATAACTTCTCAAACATCAATTTCTAAGTTGTTTTCTATTACAACATGAAAACTCCCTGGTTCCCCCAATTTAACCACTTAAATTTAAAATACCTGTATTGGTGATGTCGAAAACGTAATCTTCCTTCGTGGTAATGGGTCGTCTTCATCAGAAAGACCAGGAATCTCATTCAAGTCTGCACCAGACTGGTATTCCTCTTCATAGGCCTCCTCCTCAGCCTTTGGTTCTGTTTCCTGGTGCTCCGATTCTGTATCCTTATCATCTACAAAAGCTGCATTCTCTATGCCATATATGTTTGGGGATAACTTGACACTGTTGCTCTCAACCTGTTCCTCGATTTCACACTCTCCTTCTTCCTCCCCATCGTCTTCCTCGGGGTAATCTTCAGCAACCTTGCTGTCTGATTTCTGTACTTCCCGAGCAATACCGTGACTGCTTACTACTTTTTCTACTGTATTCTCAACTTCTTTTCCATCCACTGGGAAATCCTGTTTCTCCTCCTCTAACAAGGAGTTCACAGGATGTCCCCTCAAATCTGGTTTTGGCGATTCAGCTTTCAGCTCCTCAAAAACATCGTTTTCGTAGTCGTTTTCATCACTTTCCGAAGACTCGTTCTGGACTACAACCAGCTCTGCCCTGACCATGCCCACTGCTGTGCGATCCAAGGGTGCATCCTTTTCAGGCAGCTCTGCCCTGACCATGCCCACTGCTGTGCGATCCAAGGGTGCATCCTGTTCAGGCAGCTTGGCAGAGCCTGTATTGATGAGCACATCCCCATCAGTCTTCCCTGCTTTAGATGACTCTTCTCTTTGGAAGTTAAAGCTGTTGCTGACCAATGAGGATGGCGTTTGCTTTTGATCTCTAAAGGGAGGGCTGGACACAGAAGTGTTACCAATGTTAGGTTTAATAATGGCGTGCCCAATAGGAGAGGTTGGCTTAGCAAGAGCTGAGGGTCTGTGTACGGTTTGCTGGCTTTCTGTTTCAGGCTTCTCTTTGCAGGACAGTCTGTTAGGTTCTTCATTGTCACTATCCACCATGAAGTTTTCCAGCCTTCTTGAAATGGGGCCAGCATTCAGTGATGACAACCTGGATACATGATGTTTGCCTCCCTCGCTGTCACTCCTCTCACTTTGCCATCCTTTAGTCAAAGAGGCTGGGCTCAGATCTGCCTTTAAGCTGCTCACAGTATTCTCTGATGAGCCTGATGAATGCCTGGGACTTTTGCCATCATCAGACACGCTTCCCAGTGAGACCCTGGCTTTGGTTTTAGTAGGAGAGTGTTTTTCAATTGGAGTTTGATCCTTGATGCCTCTTTCAAAGAGTTTTCTGGTTTCCGAAAACTTTCCAGAAAGCGTTACTTGATCGAAATCTCCATCTTCACTCTTGGATGCCTTGTCAGAAATTGGTGATTCTGGGCTAGTTTTCGGCACACTGGAGGCTAATGGTGCCTTTGGCGGAGACACTGCAGGTATTTCATTCCTTCCCATTATTTTAACCTCTGTATTTTCATTTTGCTGACCATCCATCTGAAGGAATATGTTCTTAATTTTATTTATACGAGTACCAAAAGGCCTTCCCCTTGTGTCTTCTCTGTCATCACTTGAGCCATTAGCATAAGACTTTTGCGAAGCACTATCACTGGGTTTAGCCCCATCAAAGGAGCATTTAATCGCGTGGAAATCCGATTTGTATGCATTTCTGTGGGGAGAAGCACTCCTTAGAGTCCGGTCGCCTTTGCTCTCGGTTTTTATCATTTTGAAGCAATCAATTTAAAAAGATGATAGCATTAAGTATAAAACACCCACGTACAGGAAGAATGGGTGGGGAAAGTTTCACTGCTGCTTGTTCGTTACTGTTTCAACTGGACAGTAGCATGTTTACACGAACAAATAGCCATGAATTTTCTGGAACGCAGTGTAGAAATCCTGTCCTGACGTCTTTTCTTCAGAACGGCCAGATCGTGGTCATCTAGGAAGAAAAACATATAAATGAACACTAAAGAGCCACTGAAACTAATACTAATCTGTTGCTATCAGGTTTCTGTCTTCACGTCTGCTATCTCGCCAAACAAATCAATTGTTGTACGGTTTTGCACTGCCCCGCGCTACTAAGTTAAACCAACTACTAAAATGAAAGTTTAGTAAGTCACATTTAAAAAAAAAAAAAAAAAAAAAAGTTAGTACAAAACTAGAATCCAATCGAAGCTCAAGATCCCAGTTCTTCGTTGTTCTTTGTAATCAAAAGCAGTCATATAATCTGTGAGAATGGAATATACAGACCCACCGCGCTTTCTTACATATAAAGAAATTCCGTCTAGTATTACTTAAAAAAAAAAAAACGATTAAACCACCCAGAAAAAGTAGTTAAACTATATATATATATAATTAACGAGTACCGGTAAGAAAGTAGACCGCAATGCAATCCGACTTCAGAAACAGTTCCTGAATGATGAAGTCCCCACGAAACCAAACTAGTGGGATCGGCTCCTCCGCAACAAGTTTCGCATAATCACCAAATCCTCAAAAAACAGCCATATAAAGTTTTAAAGATCTTTACCTTGATTTTTAGTTCTTGCGTCTTGGTGAATTAGGGTTAATCTTTGTCATTTTAATTTCCAGGATTTCAAACTCTTATCATTCCACCACCGCCATCATTCCCTCTCTCCTATGTTTCCTTTCTCCCTCCTCAAAAATACACACAGACCTGTCGCCCCGCCGCGCGTGCACAGAGCTCCCCGGCGCGCCATACTGTTAGACTCGATCGTGAACGCGCACGGGGCTTTATATTGCACGGGCACACGTTCCTGTAGGTGCAACTGCCTTCCTTCTCCCCCTCTCGAATGGATGCACAAGCGAAGGAGAAAGCATCGGAACGTCATGGGAACGCAAAGCCCTGGAAGAGTGCAAAACACTTCCCACCGCAGCACGGTCGAGAACAACTCAGTAAGGAGGATAGCAAAGATTTTGTTTTGTAATCTATTGTAACTTAATTCTTTCATGCATTCATTATTTAAAGACTAGAATTTAGAGAGGGTTTTATCTGACGCCATATATCACGGGTTAAACTTTATATTGTAATAAATTGTGTGCCACACAGTAAACCGTTAAAGGGCCATAGTTTTAGCTTTTTGTTTTCTGTCTTCCTGTTTAAAAAATTACTATCTTTTAGGCTAAATTTTTTTTTTTTTTTGAAGTTTTGAAGCCACACCCATCACCACCTGTGTTATTTTCAGGTAGACAGATAAAAAGTGGTGCTCATGTACTTCTAAACAACTTAGGAAGTGACACACTTGATGTGACACACTAACAGAAACACAGACAGAGCCTCAATAACTTGCTAAAGAGGGATCTTGGCAAGTTCCAACCCAATTGGCTAAGTGGTTCACTAGATAAAATGTATTGTGTGATACAAACAGACAGTGAGATGGACATACAGTCTCCATTTACCTCATTCTGAAACTATCAATAACCTGTGCTAGTATAGAATGCCTTTATAGACTCCATGCACCACCAGATCTTGATACGCTGAATAACTTGTGCTAAAGAAGGTCTTCAGCAAGATTCATGACAATCGCACAATTGGTAGATACAGTATATGTAAAACTGTAGTCGATTTGACAGACAAACAACCTCCATTTACCCCTATATTCTGACAATAATAACTTGTGCTAAAGATGGTGTTTAGCAGTTCTTTTGATTTATATAGTAGTGTGACGTGGCACTTAGCTGTTCTCTTGATCTATACAAAAGTGTGACATACATCCGGATGTCTCTACTATATACTACTATATGCATCACGTGCTGGTGATCATAACAATTTATCAAAAGGGTGTCAGTACAGTATTTAGATCATTAAAATAGAGGTGGAAACTGCAAACACAACAACAGGTACTGTGAAACAAAGAGCTATATAGTAAAACATGTATGAAAAGTTACTATTCAAAGCACTGGGTCCACAAGAGGAGATTATACCATTATTGGAAGGTGAGATAGCAAAATTTGTATTGCAGTTTGTAAAGTGAAATATTTTTCTACTTTTGCCTGCATAGTACTGCTCTCTGTCTTCTGTTATGTGCACTGTGGGAAATGATAGAGGTAATCTGAAAAGGGTGTGTATATGTGTACAGTGTGTTTGTCTTGTGGTGAAATATGTGTTCTTGAAAGCTCTTGTGTACAATTAAAACGAACCTTTCAGAATTGCCAGTATCGATAATTATTGCACTGCAAGTGGGATTTTGTTTCTTATGGTTTGTAGACTAGAGTTCGCAATAGGTATGACAAAATATGGCCTCTAGGAATTTATATAACTGTTTTATAATAGGTAGCTTTAGAAGCAAGGGCAAGTCATGTATGTGGAAACACAGATAATTACCCAACCAATTAAATAATGAGTTGCTTAAGGTTGTTTTTAAATGTTCTCGCACTTTTGGGATGTAGCTATGTTGGTTATGGCCATCATTATTTTTTTGGTACACTAAGTATGACAGCTGTGGTACTCTCCAAATTGATCAGGGATTCTTTATCATTTTCCTTTCCTTTATAAGTCTTTGTTCTACTCCAGCCTTCCCAACTATAGTGGAAATCTAGCCAAGTTACTGCACTGCTCAATAGAAACTGGTCTGAATTGAAACTTTAGTCTACAGTACCTGACAACTGGGCTCAGATGTACTTTGTGTTTGGAGATCATTAAACTATTTCAAGTGACAATCAGAATTGGACAGGAACTCTTCGTCAGCACAGCAAATATCTTGTGAATGAAGGTATTAACCATTTGGTAAAATAAGCTATTGAAAATAATAATGTATTTTTTTTAAAAAGGAAGTCTGAAGCACATGTTTGACATTTAACTGAGAAGGAGGGATATGCTTTTCCATGCAGTGCTTTGAGTGCATATCTGCAATTTTGTGGCTGTCATTACATGCCATTCATCAATACGCTTTGCTATAATGTGAATCAATTAATTCTAGCAGCTTGTTCTCTTTTCACTGCTGATCTGTCTGATTTAAAGACTGGAGAAGATCTGTATATTGAAATCATTTTAACGATTCCACTTTTTTAAGGATATATTGTGTTGAGAATCACTATCAGAAAAGAATGAAACTGTACAATAAATGCAGAAGGGAAGTCGGGGGCAGAGCAGGTAACTCTGGTATGATTGAACAGGTTGCTGTTTAAGCCCAGCCTTTAAGTTTTAAGATTCAATTGCCGCAATAAGAAATTTAAGACATTCTGTAGCTTGCCTATAAAAAATAAATAATTAACAGATCTTCTCCCTCTAACATAAGAGCAATACTGCTTGTGCTGCTAAATTTAAACATCCCAACTTTAAGGCAGATTATTCTTAATACAAAACAGTCACTTACACATTATGCAATAAAACTTACTGAAGTAATATTTGGTAACCTCTTTTTCTAAAACTCTTTAAACAAATAATGTTACACGTGAATTTGATAGAAATTGTGCATATACAATAAAAAAAAATCCTAATTTAAATAACTTTTAAAAATACCAGAACTTACCAGATGAAGGGTATCTTGCTTAGGGATTGTTTTTATAACTGAAGTGTTTCATCTTAAGAAAGCAAGAATAGCAATAAGCTGCTGGAATAATATTTTATTTCCAGCAGTACAGTAACTGATATTTCTCATTATAGACTTGTGAAACAGTATCTCTGTTGCTCACTGTCCTTGAGATCTGCTACCATTTCCCTGTACTAGATTTCTGGTGTTTCCCAGGTGGCTTAAGGACCTAGATTTCAAAAATACCACCCAATCAATGAGTTACAAGAGAATGGAGCTGAATGAGACCAGAGAAAAGGGTTGTGTTATACCATTTACTCATTCACGTCAGGTAAAAATAGATCTCCTGGCAGTCATCAGTCATTTTTTGCTGAAGAAGGAATACAACACAACATATTGAACTCTATGAAAATGACCAGTTTGGACTTAGCTGTAGTATCCCTTACATGTTTTCTATTAAAAACTTAAAAACTTGATTGTTGGTTTCCATTCCCTAAAAGCAGTTTCAGATGCATGCACACAACCTTTCATCCTGGAAACCCTTTTTCCAGATCTGCTCTGGTATTTAAACAGACACCTGCAGGGGCAGAACATGTTCTCTATAAGCTCTGCTGCAGCTCAAGGAAGCAAAATACAAATGTTAATTAATGAATAAAGTGGCTCTCCAGCCCTCCACTCCCACATGCTGTTTTTGTTATACTAACATGTTGCAAGGAGCATCTGCAGATCTTACATTTTCTCCATGTCTTAATAAAGTTCTGGAGTTATGAAATATAATTATTTCAAGGTGAGATAACAAAGATCCGTTTGTAAAGCACAAAGCTAAAAAAAAATATTCTGTTACCTGCATTATACTGTTATCTGTTATGTGTAGTATGTGAAATAATAGCAGCAATCTGAAAAGGGTGTGTCTGTGAAGAATGTATATGGTGAACGACTGCGTTCTGGAAAGCACTTCTCAAGCACTATTAAAATTATCCTTTAAGACAGCACTTTCTGTGAACTAGAAAACATAATAGATATGGCAAAATAAGGCCTCGAGGAATGTTCATTGATCGTCATTTCACTGTCTGTATGTTGCCACGGTGCTTATGTTACTGCAGCTAAAACTACCTTAGATGTAAACTATCTAGTAAGCCAAAAGTGTCTGGTTTCTGATGAAGCAGAGTGCACCGAGAGCTAAACTGTATACAAGCTATGTTGCACAGTCACTGTCCCCAGTGAATGAATCCTATCTGAATCTAAAATAGGTCATGACTGGGGGGCACTGCAGCTTTAAATCTGTATGGGGCACTAAATCTGTAACTAGAAAACTGAACAACTTTCCTTTAGTGTATCATTTCATCACAAAAAGTGCCCATTATTATCACATTTTATTTATTTATCATTTTTAATAATTGTAAAATGTTGTCTCACTTACCAGATAGTTTCTTGCTATTTCACTTAATTATTCCAATGTCTCCAGATAGTCTTCTGTTCTTGGGGAGTGGGGGTGGGTGCACATTTTTTTCCCCCCTAAATATGAGTCTTCAGAATGCACACTAAAAAGGGTTGGGACAGAAAAGATCCAACATGCTGATGATGTTGATGTGTTGAGACTTCAAAACTAGGTTTGTGACTGTGGCAAAGTGGCTTGCAGTGCGCAGGTGTAGAGGTGATGCAGTGCTCAGTAATAACAGACACAAGACAGTTCATGGTGAAAAACAGCTCTTTTATTTCACTCGGTTGCGTGCTCGCAACTATTAAATAATATTAACTGGCTCTACACACCAATGTGTATCGCTCAGTTGAACCACGGGGTTCAGTCCCGAAATAGTAAATACACTAAACAAGACACACACAAACACAACACGGTCACAAGTCCAAAGTGAGTGCTCTTAGTGAAAGTGGTGATTTACAAGTTTAAGCATGCACAATGGTGAAGTGTAGCCTGGGTTTGTTTGCTGGCTGTTTTGCTACAGCTCCCAGAGTTTAGCCTTCTATAAATGACAAACGTGACAGTTTAATAGAGAGACAAAACTAAAAACAAAAAACCTACGGTTTCTTTTTACAACACAGTAATCCATTACGGGTCCTTTCGTAACCATAACCAAGGAACAGATTGCTTTGCCACATCCTCTGATATACCCTCAGTCACACCTTCAGTAGCGAGTTGGAGGATATGCAATCACGTATCCTCCAATCCATGACTGACACATCGCCTACCACATTAAGGCGATGACTTCTGGTATTGTGACTCCGCCCCCTTTCTGGATGGCCGACTTCCAACTGACCCTGGAATGAGCTGCCAAACCATCCATTTCCGTCATTACGTTGCATCAGTCAGTACACTCCAGAAAGAAAAACAACAAACATGGCGTGCAGCGAGTATGATCAGAGAAAAGTACAGCCGTGGGACACTGAGGAAGTGCAGGCTGTAGTTACTCTGTGGGCAGATAGAAGTGTTACTTCAGGAAGATCTGGAGTCGTGCGTCAGAAATGAGAATGTTTATTCCCGAATTTCTGACGATTTAAAGCAAATGGAAATAAACCGTGGGTACGGTACACTTAACTCACACTCAAAAACACACAATTCTACCAAATTTCTTATCCTTGACCTTTATTATATTAATAAAAAATAAAACAATTTGTTTCCTGTTTTTTTAAATTCTCTCTCATTATTTAATGACATCCTATAATTGCTTTCAGGAAAACCAAATTACATTGCAAAATACTGAGCATGCACACTTGTGGTGCAGAATGTCTTTCAAAAGTTAGTAACACAAGAAATATGTATTTACAGGCAGTTCAACATTTCCTGTCGGCTGCAGTAGCACCTTCTCCTTCTTACATTTCTAAAAGAACAATTCCTGATTGCTGAGTATTTAGCTATCTAAATTACAATGTTGTGGGTTTCATTTTGAAACTCCAAGGCAACACTACAGCACACAAGAATGTAAACTTTGCTAACTCCAAATTGGCCTTGTAACCACACTAGAGGCCTTCACTACACTGTATGTATCTGATGAATCTGAGCAGACCTGCATGGAATGTTTTATTCCTTCCATCAATGAAAATAGGAAACAACCTACTACTGATGCTTTATAAAACAGGCTAGTGGTGATAGCTAGATTTTAAAGGATTTTAAAGATGGAAGAAAGATTTAAAAATTATAGTTAATAGCTTAATAGTAGTGTGGACATAATACATTTAAAGATGCGTTTCCTTCTTGTTCATAAATAGTAGACCTCTAGCACGACGAGTGAACTACAGGACAATGAAAACATTCAAAAAGTATGAACATTTTTTTATAATTCTCTTCTTATATTATCAAGTGTATCTAAACAAGAAAAGCTTTTGTAGTAACTTACCTTTACAACTTTGGAATATCTCACCTTGACAGGAAAATGTGTCTGGTATCTGTGTCTAGATTTCAATGTATTTAGATTTATTGTGTATATGGCAGGGCTGATGCCCTGCACATGTACTGTAGAGTATTTTGGTTTCTGTTTAATTTTGTAAATAAAGTTTATTAAAATATAAGTTTGTGTTAAATATGGCAGGACTGGGGTTATAATCCTGTAGTGATAAAACAAGTGTGTAATGTTGCCAGGTGTTAATTGACTTATTGATTATCAATTAACCCCGTCCACCTCATATAAAAGAGGAGCTAGAAAGCCAGTCCTTGGTTATCAGCAAGCTGGAGTTAAGTCTATGGATCGGCTCTGTCTAACCAGGATGAGTGAACCAAGTACATGACCACTATATGTGGAAGCAGGGGCGTCAGTGCAACCTGTACAAACAAAATTAGTTTAGGGGATTTTAAATCCCATCCAGTGTATTTGAGTGTATGTGAGGGAGAAGATTCCTGCACTGGGAGCAGCACTGAGACGCTTTTTGGAAAACTTATTTTTGTGTTTTGTTTTGCCTTTTTGTGTTTTCTGTTACATTTGCTGTATGTCTGCCCATGCTCTACCATCGCTGGTATTGTCACAGGGTTGTTTTGTTTGTGAATAAATCCTGAGTGGCATGACAACCTCACCTCTGTGTCTCTCTGAATCTCCTCTGTGTGTGTGTGTGTGGGGGGGTGTATTAACACTGCCTCCTAGAATCTCCTAGCAACAGCAGTAGGTCTCTGCAGGCAGCCATGTAATTTGGGCCAGTTGTTTTTTTTTTTTCATAGGAGAGTCAAATACTGGCATTGTCACACTCAAAGTTTCCATGGTAACAGCTTAAGCAGTTTTCTTTTGATGACTGTATCTTGTAATCACAAACAAAACTAGAGGAATCAGATTTGGTAGATAAAAGTTTGGTCAAGAATTAGACATGACATATGTTGTAAATTACATAACATTTGATTAACAAACAAGGTTTATCAATTGGTAAAAAAAATATTTATGCAGTTTTAAATTAATTGGTTTATTTGTGTGAGGTAAAAGTGCAAACATGATAACTTTGGAGTCAGGGCTCATAGGTGCAAGCCCATTACCTTGGAGCTCCCATAAGCCTTTGGGGTACCTTTAAAAGCACATCAATACCACACTTAAAGGGGTAACAGCAGTGTATAATGGGGTTTGTTACAAGGTTCATGAACGGTCAGTGTGAAGACAAGATCTTTTTGAGGTGTTTCTTTTTGAGACATACATGCCACAAGACAATGAAATACTTATACGAGATTGAGTATACAGATCTTGCATACGTTTTTCAATACCTTGAGTCCTTAAGGAACAACTGAGTGAAGTATAGAATATCTTTTGGACAACTTTAAGTAATTGGCCAACAGTAACAGTTTGCTAAACAAAACACATAAATTTGTTTTTCAAAAAACATTCTGGATTTAAAGCATGTAAATTAACACAGTGAATTATTCATAGGGGAATGTAAACACTATTTATAGGTGTTGGTCAATTTAATTTGGCAAAGGTTAGTACAACCACACTGAGCTGACCTGTCACGGCTTTGTGTATAATTGGTTTCCTTTATTGAAGTGTAAGTAACAGGTTAACATTGACTTTGAAATGTTGATGTCCACTTAGTGGTGACAGTGTATCCAAATAACATTTTAGTTGATTTTGTGAGTATGCGTTTTTTATTTATATCTTTATTTTTTTATATAAAAGACACAATCTATTAATGAGTCAGTACTAAAAATAAATTACAATTCAGCATATGTCCAGCTATCAAGGCAAAATATGTGGTTTGTATAGACTGTTAGAGTGTATGACAGCTGTACAGATTAGTAATATGTTAATATTTTAAATATTGCATAATAAGATAAATAAGCATTTCCAGCCAAGACCTGCTGAATGTGTATCCTATTATAAAATATTTCAATTTAAGTATTGAGAAATCTCTCTCTCTCTCTCTCTCTCTCTCTCTCTCAAGATGCATCCCAATTTTTGCTTTTTTTTGTGTGTTTTTTTAATAAAATCGAATAATGAATAATGCTGTGTGATATTGAACTGTAAAAAACACTGAGATGAACAACCAAACAATAAATATATAATTTATAATACATTTTAGCTGAAAAGATTTAAACTTTTAATTTAGATGAAAAGATGTAAACTTTGAATGTTTCTCAGAGACACATTTTCAGAACATGGATGAGAGCACACAGTAAGGCAGGTGCTTCACTTCGAGGGTTTGCTGTTTTTAAAGTTGGAGATAAAACTTATAAGAAGAGTCAAGCAGACAAACATTTCAGCTAATAGCTTTATTAAAAGCACACTGACGTAGCACTATAAAGACTTTTTAAGGTCTGGATGTTGCATGTTTAAGGATGTAAGTTTGCCATCTAGGAAAGACAAATAGGAGGGAACTGCAGGCCCCTCCCTCAAAGTAGGACATGGTTGGGCTGGGCCTGAACCATGGCGATGATGAGAGGGGTACCATGAAGAAAGCTTTGTCATTAGTGGACTGCTCTCCTCCCATTAAACATTAAATCAATACCAATTCATATATTCAAAGTAGAAATACATTGCCTGTTATATATGCAAAAATGCACTGGAGACGGTTCCTGTGTTTCATATGGAAATTTCTTTCCCTTTTCACCTTGTGCTGTACAAGATTTTTTGTTGCTCCATGTCATGATGTTTTTCCCTGCATTTGAGAGTAGGTTGAAAGTAACTGGTACTATAGCTGATTCTGGAATATTAAATAATGAAAACCAAGAAGAACCATTCATACATCTAAGCAGTGAGAGTCAGTGGCTGATGATGTCAAAGCTGTGTATTACAGTCTTACAGCACTGTCATGTGATCACTCACTGCCAACCAGAGAGCTTGTATTGTCCAAACCATTTTCTAACAGCAAAAAATGTTTGTGTGTGTGTGTGTGTTCTATTTTTTAAGAAATCTAAAGGATATGATAAAAGTCAGGACCTCAGGACTGGGTATTATACTTTGTTTACAATATCGAAGTACGCTGGTGCAGTCAAATTGACTGATGGAACATTAATAAAACACTGAAGTATGTTGCTGTAATGTACAGCAAATATTTTGTAAAGTAACTGAAACCTCTCACAGTCTGACATTAGCATTCTCTTTTAATCAATTACAATTACAAGTCCTTCTTATGTAATCTACCACTGGCCAAAATATTACACTACTCTCCTTCCAGTGACAATAAAGATCTTAACATAGGATATTGTTTTGTCACCAATATGGTGGTTAAACCAGGACATTTGTTCTAGAAAACTACTCTGGAAGACACCTGGCTGTTTGCTGATCAGATGTTGACAGTGATTCTGCCACTCTTCTATTTGACTTGATTTTCTGGTTCGGTGTGAACATTTATTTTGAAATTCCCTGTGTCGTCATCTGACTATTTGGTCATAAACTAGCTGCCACCCCTACAGTTATTTTTGTTTCAGCAGAAGATAGGGAGCAAACCTGGAAACAGATATCGTTGAAAGCACCTCTTGGACATCTGTTCTTGACACAATCAAATTGCTTTTCAACTTTGCATGCCAGGGCAAAGTCCATAAAAACAACCAAATGAATAAAACTATAAACTTGTTACAGTACTGCATGATGGGACTTGAACACAGTTAGGGTTATTATTTGCACACAGCTGGGCAAACTCAACATACAATTAGTGTTAATACTTTCAATATCCCTGCACTTCTCTGCATTTGGTAGTGACACCAAGTTCTAAGAAGGACATGTGCTGGGTGAAAGATAAGAAAAGGGTCTCTGTTCTGGTTGTCTTTCTTTGCCTGTGCAACTTGTTGTGTTTATTGGGAAAGCAAACATGAATAATAATATATTAATTATATGAATTACTGTACTATTCAGTTTCATTGGTACAAAGTTTAATTGAAATACATCATACACAGTCCAAAGTAACCAAACCTAGCTGTTTCACTATAGCTGAGGAATGCAATATTTCACAAACATGCAGATAAGATTAGTATTCACATAGTTTAGTGAAGGATACATTTTTTTTTCACAGTAAAAGATTAACAATTGTTTGTCTCAAAAGGAAGTGAGTGCACAGTACTGTTGTTTGTGAGACACTTCCCAAGCTCTGTGTAAATCAAACTGATGTGTCATTGTCATATACATTACTCAAACACCAGAAAGGTGCAGTCCCAAAGAATAAATAAAATGTAATGTGGTAGTAAGTAAAGTTAGAGAAACTGTGAGGAGACACTTGTAATAGTGTGTGAGTAGATAGATAGATAGATAGATAGATAGATAGATGCATGCATAAATGCATGCATGTAAGGTTATTACATTAAAAGAACCATAAATAAGTTTACAAATTTGTTTTTTAAAAACAGTAGTAACAGTAATTCTCAATTTCCTGAGAAAAACAACTAATTACTTACATATGAGGGGTGTGCCTAAGCTTACTCATATGGTAGTACTCGTATAAAAGTGTACCATTGTTAAAGCAAAGTGAATGCATGGTAAAGCATAGGTAAGTATTCTGCCACAAAATAAATGGCAATTATTTATTATGAAAACAGTAAAAGGCAGCAATAAACAGCATTAGGAAACTCTATTCATTTTACAAGACAGGTACCATATTTCACATTCAAATATCAGCTGCGCTCACAACTGCAAATGAAAGTCAGTTGTAATTCAAAAAGGCATATATGCAATGGCGGCTGACACAGACAGTAGATACAGGAGTAAAGTAAGAATTCTGGGGCCAACAGTTGTCCCATCTACATGCTCGGTGGTATTAACCCTGGATGGTTAAAAATTAATCTCCAGGATGTCAAAGTTAGCTATTCTGGCATGCTAGTCTCTCGCTTGACAGGGAATGGACAGATCCTGCAACAAAAGCCTATTGAAAATGAACAGACAGGTCAGCCCCATGTTTAACCCCACATTGCTGATTAACGCACACAGGTACAACATAAATGCATGCTTCAGATGCTGTGCACTAGCACACAACGGAATACACAATGGAAATGCTTGGGGAAAGCTCTGAGTGTGCATTAAAATGGGCCTTTCTAATTCCCAAAATACATTTACACAATAAAAAAAAGAAAAGAGATTTGTTCTGGAAGCTGTGTGGCTTTTAGACAAATAGGTTGTATTTCAATCTGGTTAACACTGTATTTTGCATCCCTGCATTTAAACAACGTGGCTAGTAGGATCTATAACAACTCTGCCATATAAACAAAGGTATTTGCAGGGTCAATATTGCAGGGGTTTGTGGTGTTTGTAATGAACAGCAGAGGGTCGTCACTCTCCTTTCATTTTATATGGTGGTGGTAGAGACATCAAACATATTTTCTTTCATGTATCTCTTTTAACAATAGAAGAAGGATGTTGGTTGCATTTAACTGGGGGGGGGGGGGGGTACATGATTTAATACTCCACCAGGTGTACAGTGGCTTTTACTGTGAGCTTGATTTGTCACGGGTTATAGGTACAGTAACAAGCCTGCGTGTGTCTTAAGCTCATTGTAAAACCTGGAATGGGACTGCTTTGCAATTTGAGTCTTACTCACAGCCCTGATGTAGCATGTGGATATGGTACCATGGGCTACCTGGGTGTGTTTGTTCATGCCGAAATATGAACCTCCTGTGGTGCCTTTCAGCTGCCATTGTCACTTCGAACAGTATAATTGCATTGTACCATTTTTTTTTAATGTTTTGTTCTCAGTTTGTTCCATGTGCTTGTGAAATGTCTTTGATCAGAAAGATGAATTTAGCCGTGTGGCGCATTCACAGATTATGGCCAAAGGCGTGTCTCTGGTTTACTGCTTTTGGCATTGCTCTCATTTATTTTAAAAAACAATCCTTTGTTTGTTTTTTTTTGTATCATGAAATCTGTTTGAAGCAATCAAGAGAATTACTAAATTGTATCTCCCTTTTTTATTTGCTTGAGCATGTCCTTTGACTCAGCATCAACAATAATGCAGTCAATAAACATTACCTGCATTTTTAAATGGAATTGCATTGATTGTAGGCTATGTATAGTTACAGTAGATGCCCTTTGGAGCTTTGAAGACTAAATGGACTGTATCAACATTTTCCTGAAATTAACCTTACAATCTGTCATATACCTTTTTAATGAGACTGTGCATGCTGACAACGCAGCTTGTATAATGCTGCATCATTATATTGGCCAAGTCATGGTCGTATTTATTCTGCAGGGTATTATTATTATTATTATTATTATTATTATTATTATTATTATTATTATTTATTTCTTAGCAGACGCCCTTATCCAGGGCAACTTACAATTGTAAGCAAATACATTTCAAGTGTTACAGTACAAGTAATAATACAATTAAGAGCAAGATAAATACAATGACTTTGGTTCAAGCAAGTACAAGTGTGACAAAATACAATTCAATAATACAGCAGATAACAGTGATAGTTACATCAGGATATGATTAAATACAAAATACTACAGATTAAACACTTGGCAGATTACAGTACTCTGAAGTACAGGATTAAATGCAGTAAAATAGGGTGCAGATAAGAGCAAATAAAGCACATTTAAGGAAGGGTGATAAGTGTCCCAGGGGAAAAACAGAGGAGTTCTACAGGTGTTGTCTGAAGAGGTGAGTCTTAAGGAGGCCCCGGAATGTGGTCAGGGACTGGGCAGTCCTGACATCTGTAGGAAGGTCATTCCACCACTGCGGAGCGAGGGGGGAGAAGGAGCGGGCTCTGGAGGCAGGGGAGTGTAGAGGAGGTAGAGCCAGTCTTCTAGTGCAGGAGGAGCAGAGAGGTCGAGTGGGGGTGTAGGGAGAGATGAGGGTCTGGAGGTAGCTGGGTGCAGTCTGGTCAAGGCATCTGTAGGCTAGTACAAGAGTCTTGAACTGGATGCGAGCGGTGATCGGGAGCCAGTGGAGTGAGCGGAGTAGTGGAGTTGCGTGGGAGAAGCGAGGCAGAGAGAACACCAGGCGGGCAGCGGAGTTCTGGATGAGCTGGAGCGGACGGGTGGCGGACGCAGGGAGGCCAGCCAGGAGGGAGTTGCAGTAGTCTAGGCGGGAGAGTACCAGGGCCTGGACCAGGAGCTGGGTGGCGTAGTTGGTGAGGAAAGGTCGGTAATGTATAGGCAGTTCACGAATGTTTCCCTTGCTTTCTGAATGTATTTGAATGCATTAAAAAGGCATTCTTCATGCTTTACTTATGAATACCAAAATCTATCAAATCTTTACATTTATTTTAACATTTTCTCTTTCTGTGTTTCTTCGAGGAATTTTGTCTGTTGAATGAACTGTGGAAGTGGAAGTGAAAGAGTTTTAAATGAATAGTCAGTAAAGATAACTGAATAAAAGATAACTAATTTTCTTTCTACTTTACTTTTTTTAGTTATGGATAAAGTTATTTCATTTGATTTCATATGAATTTGTGGCCATTCTTTTTTAAGATTAAACAATGTTAGGTCTAAAGAGCCAATAGTAAAATGTAAGCCTACAATAAATAAGGGGGTCTTTTGAATTAATCTAAACAACAGTCAATCTAAATACCAAAACTGAAATAATTAAATGTGTATACCAAATGATGAAGACTATGGGCGAAACATGTTCGTGACTGAGAACTGCACATTTAAAAAAAAAAAAAGTTTTTAATTTAAATAAAGGAAATCATTTCTAATTTTTGAATGCAGACCTTTTTTGGTTTTCTTTATACCAAAGCAATGCAAATCAAGCATATAGCATGGGAACTAATGAGTGCTTTAAAGGAGGGTGTTATTTGGAACCCCAACTGCTTAGGGCAATTGAATAAAGTGAGCAAAATGTTTTAAAACCACGTGATTTCACAAGAAGACCACATCTAAGATTCTAGTCTTTGGTCTTTTCTATAACAGTTGTAGTCTGAACATGGCCTTGTAGTACTTATACATGGTGAAGACAACAAAGTTGAAAGGTCACAGCCTCAAAAGACATTAAAACAAGGACAGACAATAGGCACTCATTAATACAATTTAACACTGAAACAGTATAATGGCGAAAAGTTATTTGCTTTTTTATCTATTCGTACATAAAGGTTTTTTCAAATGACTTTGACACAAGCTTAGTAAATGGGCAGGCCTAGTGAAATGAACTAGTAGGCTTTTAGAAAATGAACCAGTGTAACGAGAAAGGTTGACTTGTGTAGTGGTGCAAGTATCAACCAGCAATAACAAAACAAAATGGAATGTAGAGTCACGTCATCCAACATGCCCTGACGGGATTCCATCTCGCAAGTTTGATCTCAGTATCTGTATCCCTGGCTAGATCCAGCAGGTTACCTCAAAATTCAAACAAAACAACCCACGAGTGGCAGACGGAGGTGATGAGTTATGTGGGAAGTGTGGCAATAAGTGTGGTTAATTATTACAGTACCTGGCAGTGAGTCTTTTTCATTTGCCTTTCACTTAGTTTCTTTCTGAAATAAGTGCATGTCTTTACAAGTTTGAATGCTTAATGAAGTACAACAGTCAGTTGCCATGGATATTGTTTTTGAGGCAATGTTTAGTGCAATATGCAAGATTATTATTATTTTGTATTATTGGAAACATATTTCCAGTAAGCAAGTTTCCTGAAACTGAAAGGTGCTAGTGCTGCCAGCATGGTTGTGAATGTGCTCACATACTGTTAGGGCTTCATGTGCTTTAGAAAACAATGCCATGTCATCATGTTCTGTATCTTGGAAAGGCCAGCTGGAATGTTGGTGTTTAAGAAATGGATATGCTCAGTGTGCCTTCTCAAACAGCTTCTTATGAAAGAAAGGAACAGAGGACAATAACAATCAGGACTTTAAACACAATGAACACAACCTCCACAAAGACCAAATGCTAAAGTTGTCCCTAATAAGGTTATGCTTAAATCCATACTGTGTAACTCTTTGTGCCTTGCTTGGGTTGATGCAGCTTGCTCACCACCTGTATGCTATTGTGCGTATTGACCGATGCTGTCATTAGTCACCAGTTGCTTTTGGCTGCAGGCAGATTCATCAGTTCTTGGATGTTTGCCATTTCTTAAAGACACAGGACAAATGAGTCCCTAATGTCCAAGTTGCATTGTGGGATACAGACAGTTGGTTTCCCACGTCTTGCCAGTTTCATTATTAGATCAATTAGACAGGTAACTTGCATTGTTTATCAACAATGTAACAGTCAACTGCCAGTAAACCCCAGAACTGATTTTTTTGTTGTTGTTGTTTTGTTTATTTTTTTTTAAGCTGCCTCGTGTATTGAGAAGCCACGCATGTCCATTCCATTTAGTGACCACTTAATTCAGTTGTATTTGTATACAGGCTTCAAAGTGGTCAATCATTTTATCTGTGTAACTGGGCAATACTGCCATCTTCTGGAAAAGAAAAAGTAGAAATCATTAATAGTAATGATTGATTCACACAGGGTCTGTAGTAATACTAAAATAAACTAATAACATTCTATGACAAAAGTCTTTCTCATTAAAACCAGTTTAAATTTATTATAGTGAGATACATGTGGGAGGCTTATAGCCCCTTGATAAACATGTCTGTGTAAATTATATGGACTGTCTACTTTCCTTCTGACAAAGTCAAAGCTGCCAGAATTAGTTTCTAAAGCGCACTGTGCATTAAAAAGACACTGGACTACAATCATTTTTCAAGCTAATTTTGTGTTTTTTCTCCATCCACTGTGTAAACGCATAGCTGACCCTGCCGCAGTAAATTCCCTGTTACTGCAATCTTGTTTCATATTCTAATTTTCTGCATGGTAACTTTTCTGTTCTTCCAATACAGTGAGCAGATAATGTAATGAGGCTTACTGTGTGGCACAGCTGTTGCAGCCATCTGGCACATGCTGAAAAGTGAAGAATTTATCTGCCATTGTTTTGGTATATTCTGGCACTCGTTTATATACTTTAAGAAACCACTCTAGTGGGGAACTTCACACACTTTTGCATCAAAGCACTGCAAATGTATGTGACCATGTGCAGGTGACAAAGTACTCAGTGGAGACTGATTCATTAGCCTGGATTACCAGTCTTTGCATTTAATGTACTGTACTGTTTTTTGTTTTTTTATACCCTCACTTTTCATATCCTTTTAGGTTGCAATGCGTTCTGTTAGATTGCACTAGCCTTTGAAATTCTGATAAATTAAGTCCCAAAGAAATCAAATATTTTTTAATTTTAGCAAACAGTAAAAACCATCGGAAAACAATGTACATTAAAATGTACACAAGGTTGCCAAGGGATGTTTTTTTTTTTTTTTAACACATATCACTTCCCTGCATTTCAGTCTTGGGCTAAGATTACCAGATTTCAAATCAATAGAAATGAAGTATTCTATTTCAGGAAAAAAAAGTAATTCAAGTATGTATGGATTCTCAGGTAAGCTCAAAGCCAGTCAAAGTCAGATAAAGTGAAAGATAAGAACTCAATTTTGGAGCAACAGTCCTCAGAACCACTCACAAAGGCACAAGTAAGCACTTTAAATGCAGTATACTGGGCATGTATGACAGTCCATTGGCTACTTCACACTGCTGCTGTTGAAAAGTTTACTTCTGTGCATTGAAACCTAAGATATGGAGGCTTCAGAGTCTCAGTGTACCCCAAGGGCCACAAGGAAAAGTCAGTCAGCACCTATCAGTAATGACATTAACTGCTTGTTTCACCTGAATTAGGGTGTTATTACTTGGTACTGTATAACAAAAAAACAACAGAATACCAGTATTTCCACAGGGCCACTAAACCAATGTCAAAGTGGCAGAGTGAATTTATAGCAATCCTTTATTTAAAAACAGTTCAAATTATTCTACTCATCTGCATGGAATGATCAATATTTTGATGTTGATGGCATTGCCATTTGGAATGTAATAAAAAATATATATATATATTGCGACTCATCTGTTGTTTATTTTTGTGAGTCCATCGTCTGTGTAATTTAGGGATTCAACTAAAAAACATGGTTTCCAGAAGCATGAAGTACTTTTCAGGTCAACTCGAACTACAATCCAATCAAAACAGTGTATATCTACATGAACGAATAAAAGACCCTCTCCCACACTTCCCCCATTTCTTTTTTTAATTGAACAATAAAATCACACAAAGTAACAAGTATTAGATAAGGATATCTACAGAGTTGAACACCTGCCATCTGTTGCACACACTTTTGTGTAACTGGGCAGTCTCTCACATAACTCATTTAATTTGCTAGTTGATAAAATAC
Organism: Acipenser ruthenus; assembly: GCF_902713425.1. Taxonomy (NCBI): domain Eukaryota; kingdom Metazoa; phylum Chordata; class Actinopteri; order Acipenseriformes; family Acipenseridae; genus Acipenser; species Acipenser ruthenus. The sequence goes on along the minus strand of NC_081198.1, from coordinate 40,869,363 downwards.
TTGGCTCATGAGAAGCATTCAGTCGGCAGATTTATTTTAGATGCATCCATGAGGGATGGTCAAGCAACTCTCCAGAACTATTTCAACACTGCAGAATCACTGTCCAATCAGTGCTGGCCTGACAGCCTGTGGTCACCATACATTTCCATCCTCTTTTAATGTATTTCAGCTTGTTTAAAATGCAGCAGCAAGGGTTTTTAACTCAAACTAAACTGCACAAGCATATTACACAAGTCTTGAAAAGATTTGTGTTGGTTGCCAGTAGGTTTTAGAATTGTTTTTATAATTTGCGCAAGGCACCATCTGTCCTTGGACCTTCTTAGCTCAGAGAACGGCTCATATAATGACTGAAATCAGCTGGAGCTGGGGCTTACATTTGTAATAAAAAAAAAACTCATGTTCTGGAATTCTATTCCTCAGAGTATTAGAGATGCATATTTTAAATAAAAACTACTTGAATCCTTTAAATTGTTTAAGCTGTTATGAAGATATATTTAAAAATACAAGTGTGATAAGTATTTAAATACATACAGGCACCTGTACTATAGCCCCATATACTGGAATATTCTTCCGAAAAAAATTGTTTCTCTTGCAAACCCTACTATGAAAATATACACTTTCACAATGAATTGTGTTTGACAGACCAGCTGCCTACACATCAATATCTTTACACATTTTCTGAGTGCTGTGTCTGTCAGTTGAAGCAGCAGGAGTGTAAAAAAGCAGGAAATGTGACTATATTGTTTTTCTTTGCCGCCAACCAACACTGCCTTTTAGGGCAAAAATAAATCAATAACACAGTTACATGTTCATTGTTTAGAGAGTCTTAATTTAAACGCCACTGTCCTTACAAAACAATAACGAACCACTGTAAGCTCTTTCTCAAGCTGTCAAGATGGATCACTTGAAAATCTTGCTATGTAGACCTTCGGACCTTCAGAAAGCAAAGGAACTTACTTTTATATGTAGTACACTATGGTCAGCACAATCACTGTAACTACTAATAGGCAGCCTATTTTAATGTTGTGAACATCAATGTAACAATAACGTATATACTATATACATTTTGTCATTAATTCTGCTGAGTAATTGTAATGTCTTATGGAAATACATCCATGTAGGAAATCACTGTAAATTAAAGGGATATCATCTGCAATTTCTTAATATTTAATAACCCTATATACACATTATCTTTCATTCTCTATTGTTGTTTCTGTTAAAATCCTTATTTACCAGGCTAACTAACTACTGTAATAACACTTCCCAGTCACTGAAAAAGGTGGTTTGAAAAATGACCACTAGGAGTGTTTGAAAAAGGACATTTGTAAGTAAGCCAGGTCATGCATATAGCAATCTAAAAAGAAACAACTGGGGAGGTTGCTAAAAGACACACCTAATACGATATTAAACAGATAACAAATGCAATATTAAGAACATGTAGATGGTATGACATTATACCTTGTAATAAATAGTGTGTGACCTATTATGTTTACAGTAACTAATGGTAAAGCACAGATAAGAGCCATAAAAACTAGTGATATGGTACAACATATTAATAAACATGGCACACCAGGGTACAATATGGCAAATGCATAGTATAACCGTGGGAAGAGTATGGTAAAGCTGAAAAAATTCTGTGGTAAACAATTATAAGGTGTGTTGCCAAAAAAGTAGGTTATCCTATTACAGTACTCGACCTGTGTCATTAACTGAAAGTTAGTGTGCTATTATTATCAATATTATTATTATTAGTCGTAGTGGTAGGATAGTATATATATATATATATATATATATATATATATATATATATATATATATATATATATATATATATATATAGATAATAATAATAATAATAATAATAATAATAATAATAATAATAATAATAATAATAATAAAATATGTGTATAGTTGTTGGAAATAGACCATAAGCGTACATTCCAATAAAATGCCATTAAAAAGAAGAAGAAAAATAACGTTTTCAATGGACTAGAACAACAACGTATTTTTATAATTAGATCATTAAGGGCAATTGCCGCATCCTTAACCCTCCTGGGTTTGCAATGCTTTATTTTTAAATGCTAACTTTTAAACGCCAGGGACAGTGAGCAGTTTCCAAGGAAACGAGTCGCGCAGCATCCATTTCACTTAAGTCCTATTGACTAAAGGCCCTGTGAATTAGAACAAAAAAAAATATCACGCACGAGAAGCTGTGCAACAAATCACTTCGGCGCAGCCTTCTTGCTTCAGACAGTTTACCTGAAGCAAAGCCAGCAATAAAATGATGATTTAAAGGCACCACGACACCTGTCAAAAGTAAACATTCAATATCCTATTTTCAAATCTGCATTTGTGTACAAATACGAAAATCATTTATAAAAATAATAAACCTCTCGGGTTTTGGAGTGGTCAAATATCATATTATTTGCAGAGCTGCCCTTTGTGTACGGCATTGATACGGGCTGGGTTCTGAGGCTAGAGATGAGCAGACTAATTACGTTTAAACGAGGCTTTTATATACAGGAGGGGATCGAGGAACAGCGCATTAAGAGTGAGGGTGTTGGAAGTCGTCTTACAGCTACTGCGGGTCCATGATCTCGCCAAAGATGGTAGCGGCGCACACTTCAACCCATTCTTCTGCATCTGCAGAATGGATTGTTTGCCTTGATAAGAGGTGAGTCGAGCGAGAATTCTTATATATATATATATATATATATATATATATATATATATATATATATATATATATATGTGTGTGTGTGTGTGTGTGTGTGTGTGTGTGTGTGTGTGTGTGTGTGTGTGTGTGTGTGTATATATATATATATATATATATATATATAAAATAAAGAAATCTGTGAAAATAATATGAAATTATATAGCCTTTACTACCCTTAAAATACATTAATAAAACATTGGAATCGGAGCTGTTATTTCTCAAACTGAAAAATATAGTCCACGATATCATCATCCTTTTATTTTATTTAGACTAAAGCGGCGAACCGCCAGGTATGGGTTCTTGTGATGTTATCTTTAGTTGTTGTAAAGGATATCATGTTAATATACTACATTCTGTGTATTAGTTTAATAACGAAAACATGTGTGAAATACGTAAACAAAGAAACGTGTGATTAAAATTATATTACCATAGTCTAAATGCCAAGGATATGTTGTATTTGCGGCATACACAGGTAGCTGCATACATTGGAGTGCTTGCCTGTGTCCCGCCTTTATACAGTAGTATTATTTAGGAAAATAGCCATTTTACTGTAAATCGTTTCTTTATATATGGGCTATTGCACTGTAGTTCTATTTATATCCATCTATATCCATTTATATCCATTAAGAATGCAGAGGGTGTATATATATATATATATATATATATATATATATATATATATATATATATATATATATATATATATATATGTAAATTTGAATTACCTTAATAAAAACTTAAATTGGAAAAAAGTAAAGAAGAAATATTTTATTATACATTTTTCCAAATCTTTTTTTTGACCGCTTATATTCCAGAATATATCGAATTTACATTTCAAACAAATAACAAATAATGCGCAAATGCGCAAGCTATATCAAAAATATAACCACATAGATTTGCAGTTTTTGTTATATACAGTATATTTATTTTTAGCCACAAAATGCCTCAAGTTAAGACTATTTTATATCCCAGCAATGGGGTGGATGCACCAGTAAATCTGTCCATACATACCTATCTATGTCATTAAGTTATTCAGAGTATCAGAATGTGGGGATATATAAAGATGCCTGTCAGTATTATTCATATATAATATAGTGCACCCTGATATTGATGTTATACAGTGATAAACAAGACAATATTTCATTCTTTGTCAAGCAATTTGGGTTTTTAAACTAATTCAAGAGCGTTGCTATTGTTATTGTAGTCACCTTGATGCAAATGAAGGTAATATAAACAGAAATGAGATGTATTATATCTGAAGCATTGATTTCATGGTTTGGTTTTGTATGGCTTATGAAACTGTAGACTGTGCCCTGCAGAGAGCTCAAGCTGATATGCATGGATGTGCACAGGAGATCACAGAGTAAACCCGTGTCTGTGTTGAGTCCCGGCGAGGCCTTGGAGTTCTGACCTTTATTAGCTTTCAAAAAGGATGCACTACTAAGATTAAACTTCCATTAAATTGGCAGTGTTGCCTGCAAATTTTGTATTGTGTTGATCACCAAGGGTCAGACATTAGAACTGGTTTGACAGCAATTTTTATAAAAGCACAAATATCCAGATTGTTTAATCCTCAGAGTTAAATATGTATCGATAATGATCCAATCATCACATCAAAGGAAAATATAACCCCCCCCCCCCCCAAGGAATTATTTTCAGTAATCAAACCTCAATTGCTCTTGCCCCATCTGTTCCATAGTATAGAACGTGGTGTTTCATTTTTTAACTATTGAATATTGGCTGAACAAGTTTAAGCTTTAATATTTGGGGGATTTAAATGCTATTCCTACTGTACATTGCCAGGAAATGTCATTAACATGGATAGAGTATTCACTTTTTAAGGGTTTTCATTAGCTCTGTTTGTTTGGATACATCAGTAAATAACAGTTGCATACCTCAGGAAGTTTAAGTTTGTACAATTTTCCACAGTGAACAACAGTACCATCTTTTGTAGAAATTGCTCAATTATATGAAGTAAAGGCCTAGTTAATTTCATTTCATTTATAAGAAATCCAAAGTATGCTTATATAATCCAGTCTTTTGTGTGTTTTTATTTTGGTATCCTTCAACCACTCAGTGTATTATGAAACAAGGCTGAACAGTACAAATTAGGTCATACTCATGTATGGCTGTTTGCCTGTAGGGACAAAGCAGCACCATTTCTTTAATATAAAAAGGGGAAAACAAAGTAATTATAACAACCTAGCTGGAACCCATATTTCTCCTGTTTCTTTTTCTAGTCTTTCTGATATAAACTGTGGTAATTCTAACAACCTAGTTTGAGTCCATATCTCTTATTTTTTTTTGTCCTCTGCAGTTTTAATGTCTTTTTATTAAATCTATTGCCCGAGTCATAAATAACATAGATCTTGAATGATGCTCCATTAGGTCTCATCTTGGATTGCTGATGTCCAACCAGGAGCACACAATCTCATATTGTTTAATCGGCATTCCCACCTCCAAGTCAATGGTTTAATGCACTCGATATTAATCTGGAGACCACCAAATTCATTTAACTTGTGACCTAAGCTGGATTTGAACTCGAATTCTCAATAATTTAATTTGGTGGATGGCAGTTGACATCACAAAATGGACATGTAATTCACTATAATTGGCACTGGACATCTTTGAAGGTACAATAAAAAAAAATGGAATGAGGAATTGAATTGGTGGTCCCCCTGCAGGAAAATCTTGAGAAATGATCGCAGGGAGATGTGAAGGAAACTTGCATTGCATCTATTCAGTCTATAATCTGGATAAATAAGGAGCACTTCAGCCTCCAGTGCTCACTGACCAGCAACGAAACACACCGTGAATTCGAATTACCATAGCCATGAATCCTGTGCAAATGGAGTGTAGTCTGAACAGGAAACAAACTGAACTGAGTCCATCTGAAGACATGAGTTCGGTTCACTTGGAACTCAGTTAATTTGCACACAGTTAACAAACCATACACATGGATCTTTGTAGCTAGATGAGGAGAAAGTTAACTGGTTATTTTTGACACTTAGAAATGTGGTCGAACACCGAAATCCTGGCTGAACCCCAGCTGCTGTTCTTTCCTCCAGTGCTCAGCATTACTCCCATCAATACCAATGAACAAGATTGTAAATAATTGAATTACAGGCTGAGAAAAAACAGAACAATGCCCCAGTCACTGCCATCTTACAAATATACTAAGGTGCATTGCAGACAGTGTAAGCATCTGGTCCACTAATATTTAAAAAATAAATAAATAAATAAATAAAAGAGTTCCCTTTAGCATTTTGAACACAAATTGCCTCAGTCCTGAAAAAAACAAGGAAACATTTCACTCCATTACAGACTGCCATACGGTTTTGCTGTGATTTTACAACCAGAGTTTTTATTGTACCCAGAATTATTGTAAAGGAGAACTTGACCGTGCTTGTATTAAACTTGACTTGTTTTATTTGACAAATGATTGAACTACCAGATACATTCCTGTAAATAAACAGAGCACTTGAACAGTATAAACATGTTGACATGTTTCCATTAAACAGCAGCAATCACTCTAAAAAGAAGCAATCACTCAGTGTACTATTAACACATTGTTAATAAGCATCTAATATCAAAATTGATCAAAATACTGGGCAGTTAAACATGTCTGCGAGTTGGAGGGATGTGCACTCACAGGAAATAGGAGTTGCTGCAGTTATTGAACAGTATAAACATTACAACTGCTGCTTAAGAACTACCATTATGTTTATACACTTAGCAACCTGGTCAGGTTATTAGCTGGCAATTTGATAAATGGTCCACAAATGCTAAAATTCAGACTGGTTTCTGTATCATTACACATTGCAAGATTATAATGGGCTCTTCACGGTTTACAATGTTCCATTAAGTAAAGTATAATACATTTACAAATATAACGTCTACATGGCCTAATTGTGAATGATCCAAATCTGTCAATGAACAATTTCAGTGTGCTATAATATAGTAGAAGTTATGCAATAAGAGTATGCATCCTTCAAGCTATTGCCCAGTCCCGTTACCATGACAACACCTGTGTTCACAATAGGACTGTTGGACATTTTAGGGTGTGGCCGCAGCATTACTGGGAAGGACATTCTGGTGTTTCTGAGTGGCCACAACCTCAGCACTGTTCTGCCATCCAACAGACCAAAGTAATAGTTGCCTTGTGTGATCGTCATTTGTGACATGAGGTCCCTTGATTTTCTGGTTGTACCCATTGTCGCTAATGTGTATGTATTTTATCAAACTTATGTGTAATATCTACACAGGTAAGAAGCTTTCTTGTTGCTTTCTACTCGCCATAGCTTTTCTAATCAAGATATTGTGCATTAATAGTTAATAACTGGTATTTTCATCATGTATTGAACCAAACCGATTGCATAAGCCTTGGGGCAAAAAGTAATTACTCTAAAATATGTATAATGCTTTGGTCTTAAGGTTTCTCTGCAACAGTTTAAGGGAAACATCAAATGGAGGATACATTAAAAAAAGTATTATATTGCACTGCTGCTTAATGTTACTCCATTGTTATTATACACAGGACTGGCATAAAGTGGATTAGGATATATCCACACACACTGTGGCTTATCTAGATGACATTAAGTGCTGTATTTTGCTATGGCACAGACCAAGCCATGAGGAACACGATAAATAAACACAAACTGTAACCAGGCAACTGCAAACAGTGCATTGAGAAAATGATGAAAAATATGAAGCAATCTATGCTGGATATTTTTTTTTCAAGACAAAGGACATGTAATTACTGTATTCAGCATGTAAATGTATTCTTTCCTTTTACATTTCTTTACTGTTGTCTTTTAAACATACCGTTTAAATGTTGATCAATGTGAAGTCATCTTTATAAAAGTACTATATGTTGATGTTCAATTCAAATTGGGCGGTTCTTCATTATTATGATGCAGCAAACCCTATTATAATGAACTCCCTGATATAACGAACCCTTCTCCAGGTCCCATTGGGGGTTCGTTGTAGTGAAGTTAGCTTGTATATGTAGACAGAGTTGGCGGGGCTAGCAGAGTTGAAAGGTTGCATTATGACATGGTTTGAATGGAGTGAGGAAGGCTGTTAAGTCCAAGCCCTTAGGATTCTCCAGGTAAGCTCAAAGCCAGGTAAAGACTTAGAGAAAAATGGGAACAACTCAACATGGGAGCAACACAGAACCAAACAGAACGATTGCAACACCATAACATTGGAAGAGAAATATCAAAAAAGCAATTCTATTTGAAACCACTTACTCTTTAATGTTGAAGCAGAACTGAACAAAACCAAAAGGTATTTTCCTGCTTCAGGCTACGAGTTCAGTGATTTATGTTGTTGCTTTTTTGAATTTTATAAATAAACAGATGGGGAGAGCGTTCTGTGATAAAAAAAGAATCTTGGAAACGACTTCAACACACACTATAATGGAATACAGTATTTTGTAGGGTCAAGAGATGCAGTTTGCAATTAGGGTCGAGCTTGCCAGAGGCTGACCAGTCAATTATTAGGAACCTGTGATCTGCTTGGATAATCATTACTGGTTTGTTTTGGACATGCTTTAACCATGAACATTTGAGGTGGGTCTTGATCTGGGATGATGCTCTGGGGTTGTTTTGGAGGACCTGCTTGTGCATTGTGTTTTATTCCACTACCTCCCACTGCCATGCTCCATTCAATCATAATAGAGAGAAGTCCTGTGCTCTTAAAGGGCACATAAGGACCTTTTTATTTTATTGAGTTACATGTTCCCATGTGTTGCTACAACTGTTTACGTAAGGTGTGTGTATTGTTATTTATTTTTATTTTTTTTACATTTTGACCACTTTTTTAAACTTTTAAATTGCATTCCCTGCCTCAAGATGGCTTCCCATGTACCCGCATGGACCTCTCAAAACTACATTTCCCATCATCCTCCTGCTCACATGTAATTGAGATGGATTTACTAGTGAGCAGGAGGATGATGGGAAATGTAGTTCTGAGAAAAGGTCTTTATGTACCATTTAATGGCTGAGAGGATATATGTTAACAGTGAACCATGTACAGCTGGACAACTGGAGTATAGCTGCAGTTATGGGTCAACTGGAATTGTACCCGTCAAATAAAACTCTCTAACAGCAATGTATTCATGGGGTTGGGTAGTATTCTCCGGCAACTCCACAGCTGTGTGCTGGCAAGGAGTTGGCAGTGCTAGGCTCTGGTCATAGGGCAACCTAAATGTACTGTTACATAACAGTATGTACTGTTCCATGCTGTACTGTTTAATCTTTCTAAAATGGAAAAGCAGCCAAACTTACTTCCACTGTACTGAAACAACCTACACCTCAGGTGCGTTGTGAGGCACAAGGCAAATTATAATGTTATTGAACTTAAGACATGGCTCATTATTAAATTAAAACTGTAATTTTACTGATTAGAATGAAATGGGAACATATAGCATTGGAATGGTAGCAGCCAGTCGGGACGCAGGAAATATCTGTGCTACTTTGTAATGGTCATTATAGAGTGCTTCTTCTATACTAGTGGTCTTTATTACAAGTTTGATGGGAAGGTTAACCTTAATAGATACATAGCCACAAAGTACATGAAACAATGTGGGCATTTGCAAGTAATCCAATGAACAGACTAATTCAGCTGTCTTTCTTTCTTTCTTTCTATCTTTCCTTCTTTCTTTCTTTCTTTCAGGCCATCTGCACGCTCTGGTGAAGATATTGATATCATATTTGCCCGCTTAAAGGATGTAAAGGCTTTTGAAAAGTTTCATCCCAATTTACTGCAACAAATATGTCTCTGTGGATTTTATGAAAACTTGGAGAAAGGAATCACATGTAGGTCTTTTTTTTTTTTTTTTGGAATTTCATGTATATTTTGAAACTGATCTACGACATTGTGCATTAAAATGCTGAAATATATTGCTTGTTTCAGGATTTGAATGTAGATTGAAATGACTGACTTTAAAGAAACTGGAACTCACTATAGCTAGCTGTAATGCCTGTTTTTATTTTCAATTTAAGAATGCCGTCAACTTGCTAAACGTTATTTGCTGGTCTTTTTTGCAGTATATCGTCAGGGGGACATTGGAACCAGTTGGTACGCTGTTCTGTCAGGGTCCCTTGATGTTAAAGTGTCTGAAACTGCTAACCACCAGGTAAAAGGACATTTTTCACAAATCTCTGTATCAAATTAATAACAGAAAAACAAATTTCACCTGTTTCATCATAACATTCAAATTTATAACCAATGTCTGATGTTGAAACACCCTGAAATATAAGTTGACAAACCAAATAGTCTTACCAGTAGTTATCCATAACTATTAAACACTCAATAGTACTGAATTAAAAAAATTAAATTAAAAAAATCAGTGTCTTCAAAAACAAGTTAGGCAGCATAACACACACATACATTTTAGCAGGGGAAACTTGATGGAGCAAATAATATAGCAGTCCATGGATTGTCCATTCTGTTGCGGTAACACTATTCTACATCCAACCTGAAGCACACACACACACACAATACTAAATGGCATTTGCATTTCTATAGCTTTTGAGAACAAAATATTAATTAACAGACATGCTGAATGTGAGAAGTTAACGAGGCTTGTAGGTGTGAACAATTAATAATTAGCTTCACACTGTAAACAGTTTTCATTAAAGTGTTGCCCTGTGACTCACTGATTTCAGTCACTGTTGGAATCGTAAGGGTTAATACATTAACCAGGTTCAGTTTATTTTTGCATGTGCAATTACCATGGAAACCCTTTGCTTGGCTGCTGTCCGGGAAGGGGGCTTTTTTGTAACATCTCAAGTAAATGCTGTGGTAATATCATCTACTATACTCTTTCCACAGCCACATTGATTTTCTAAATCACAAACATGATCTCTATGGATACAATCTCCAGCAGTTGGATACACAATCTTTTAAAAATATGCAGTGCAGTCACCTTACATGTGCGAGGTATTGAAACTGTCTTTAAATCTTAAAGATTAAGAAAAATGTGATTTTTCTTTTTTTTTTTTTTTAAACCTCCAAGAGGTGCACATTCAACAAACAGACCTAAATGAAAGACACAGACTCTTATGAAGCACCTAGACTCCTCTGTAGCTTCCAATAATAAGGGTGATTGTTGAGGATCATAGCTAGGTGGGCCCAGTGTTGATTGATTTGAACGTCTGTTTTCCTGTTCCTCTAATGACACCAGGTGACGGAGCTCTGTGATAACTCAAATGCATCAGTACTCCAAGGTCATTTGCTTTGACATCTGAAGCTGATCGCTTTTAATTACTGTACTGTACTTTTCTCTTCTTTATCTCCTGATATGTGTTGATCTCTCCCCCCCCCCCCACCAAAAAAATGCCCTGGTTTCCTGTGTTGTTGCCAGCGCACTCGTCCAACTGCTTTAGAGGAACTTAATTTAAGTAATGTATTAGAGATTACTTTTTCAGTAACACATATTAATCAAAGAACTCGAATAATGGTTTTGTTTCAAGTACTCAAATTGACCATTACTCACAATGAAATGATTGGATAACAGCTTCCTCACTCACCAAGGTCTTAAAGACATACTGAGAAAAGGAATGAAAGAAACACAATGTTCTAGTATTTTAAAAGAAAGTGTAATATGGCCCTGCAGCAGAGCAATGAGTAAATAACACTATTTTTCTAAAGGCTTTTTTGTTGTGTTTTTTTTCACCCCAACAATCTTAGAAGACTTCTTGAGCCATTTGATGCCATTATTTTGCCCATATTTGTTCTTGTTTTTATGTCTTGTATTGTAAGAGTGGCTCTTGTACCTATGAAGTTTGCATAATGATGTACAGTGTTATTGACCACTCCACTGAATGGGATGCCACATTTCAGAGGTTATTCTGGAGGAATATTTTTAAATAAATTAATTAATTTTAATTAATGAAGAGTTTTCCCTTAAAGCAATCCAAGAAGCCAGACAATTGGAGCAGTCACCAGAACACATGTTTTCATGTTTCTCAAAGGATGCTGTTACTATTTGTACGTTGGGGATCGGAACGGCGTTTGGCGAGTCAATCCTTGATAACACGCCCCGTCACGCCACCATCGTTACTCGAGAGTACAGTGAGCTTCTGCGCATTGAACAGAAGGAGTTCAAAACACTATGGGAGGTAAGTTTCAACTGATCTATAACAGAGATGGTTCTTTCTGCATTTATCTGTTTGCATCCATTAGCACTGTGTGTTCACCATTACTCAGCGTCGGTCCCTCTAGTCAGGTACAGGTTTAAAAGATCGCTAACCAAGGTTTTAAAATCGATTTTGTCACCACTTAATATTATTATTGTCTCCGCATTGTTTGTTTTTGCATGTGTTTTAGACCATGTGACCTACATCAAAGGTACCAGGATTCAGCAATTTATCAATAGAATTGTCATTGAAATATTTGAATACGCTAAATTAACTTAAAAAAAGAACCAAAAGATTCTCAGCACAATAAGAGAAACCAACACTAATGTTAATGAAGCCATTAAGAGATAAGCACATTTATTTCACAGCAGTCCTTTAAAGGGGACGTCTATCTAAATGAGGTACTGTTTCTTAGAGAGACCTGAGCTGTGACATCCCTTCATTTAGGTTCCTGAAATGACAAAAAAAGGTTCATTAGTTTTTATAAACCTGTTATCTTGACTTCTGCAGAAACAGTTGCATATATTTAAGCTCCTGCAATAAACATTTTAATATTTATTACAGATACAGTACCTTGGCTTCAGCTCAAGTCTAATAAGTGTCCTGTAGAGTACTGATTGCCTTGTGTTTTTCATTGCGGATTGATTAGCTGGTCTAACAGAACCCTTAAATCGTCCTGTTTGGCATTATACATGTTGTCAGTGTGTAATATTGAATACTACTTACTTAAAATATCGTTACCTGGATACTGTAACTGTTTGCAATTGACACAGTTTCTGATCATTTCATTTTTTAGATTGGTTTCAAATTGTGAGTAAATGCACATTATGTTTTATTGCATTTGAAATGTGGTGCAGTTTCAATGTGGTGCAGTTTTTTTTATTCATAATCCTTAGTAGATTTGCTGCAGTGATTAGAAGTTAAATGAAAATATTCTGCTTGATAAATAAATCATGTTCGCCTGCTGTTCAGTAGCTGACATACTGTAGCACATAGAGATATTCTTGTCTCTTTGAGTCCATGTTGTTGGTTTTAACAGGTACATGTCCTTAATATGCTTATTGTAGTTAAAGCTCTGACCAATCATTACATTCTCTCTCTCTCTCTCTCTCTCTCTCTCTCTCTCTCTATATATATATATATATATATATATATATAGAGAGAGAGAGAGAGAGAGAGAGAGAGAGAGAGAGAGAGAGAGAGTGCATCAAAAGAAACTTATCACTATTGTAACACATTTATTTTCAAAAAAAATAAGGTGTATAAATGATGGACATTGACGAAATGTTTTTTTTTTTTAATCACTCAATCATTCATCCTTGACCATGACACACTTGAGTGACTGTGACTGAAGCATGTGCACTTAATCACCTAATTAGTGAGACAGTTGATTGGACACTAGATATTGAGTGATTTCAGCTGTTGAATTGCAAGCTTGAATAAAAGAAAATCACAGAAAAAAAACAATATGCCATGTCTGTCAAGAGAGCAGCGCCTTCGTGTTGGAGGCTGGACTAGGGCAGCGTACTGTGGCTCGCCGTCTTGGGTGCTCACAGCCAGCAATTTCAAACCTGGCGAGACAGTATAAACAGGCAAACTCTGTCAATAACAGGCCGTGAACTTGGAGACCAAGAGTCACAACACCTGCCCAAGATTGACAGATCATTTTGCAGCATCTTCGTGATGTCAGTTGTTAATCAGCACAATAAAAAGTCACTGCACCTGCTCAGTATATATAATCTGTAGTGTAATGGCCGTCCAGGACTAGTTCATTAACTACAATGCAATTACAAGTACCTGTATGTTAATGAGATATACGTAGATTATGTAAGAAGTACCCTTTTACCACACATTGCTTTCTTTTTCCAGCAGAGGGTGCCAATGAGGCAGACTATTGCTTTCCCATTCAGAACAGCAGAATTTCAAACATAGATTGAAGACCAACATTAAAAAAAAATAAAACACTGCTTATTCTTTGTATGAATGCATTGGTATTTAAAAATATATATATATATATATATATATATATATATATATATATATATATATATATATATAGACTTTCCAGGAATAGTTTTTACTTTTTCCTTTCTTTTTTCAACTCCAAATCTCTCGCTTTCATATGTGTAGATGATGTCCCCAAATTTATCCAGCTTCTTTTCAACTGTTCCACTTAAACTTTCCAATGCAAAGCAGAGATCTGTGTTTACTGTGTCCCATGCAGTTTTCTCACAAGCTCTTGGCCATTTAACTCCAGGCTTGTGCCCGTTGAGGTTCTTTTCTCTCTTATGCTGGTTTGTCTGACTGGGTTCACAAGGATCATTAGGTTCATCACTAACTGTGTCCATGCAAGTCCTCCTCACGTCTATGACAGGGGTGCTGATATCCTGCGAACTGTGGTTTGCTTCCTGTCGCTGGATTTCATTCGACTGACTTGACTGTACTGATCAATGCGAGGCCCTTGTCCCTTCTCCCTCAAGCATTTCATTCTCCCTTGATGAATCTTCAAACCCCTGACCATTGTCGCCTTGCTCCAGCCGCAGACACAAACCTGGAGTTCCATGTCTTTGCTAACTGCAGATCTTGAACTAGTCTTTTGTGAAGTACTCTCCATACTCATATCCGCTTCCATTCCTAAGTCGTTAACCGTGTTGTCCAACGTTGAGTCATCTTCTGCCCCCGCTCTCGCAGACTCTAGGGGTATTTTTCTCTTTAATTTCTTAGAAGCCTTGGGCGGGTGTCTCCAGCATCCTGTAAACACAGAGCTGGATACTGCCGACAAGGGTAGCTAACCCTTGTCAGCCCCAATGGGGTCTCTTTCCTCCTGTCAGCTGTCTCACCAGGCTGTCACGAGGTCTTTCCATTGTTGCCAGCTGCACTATTCACAGCAGTCACTGGACGTATCCAGATCTTCATGATTTCCATTACACGAGAGTAGATTTTAAAATTTCATGCTGATTTGAACTCGGCTCTCGCCAAAATAAGCACCAACTAAGACGCAGCTTTGCAGTAAACTAATGTGATCTATCTGTGTCTCCATCCATTTGCGCTTCCTTCCATATGATGATGTAGATATCCTTCTGTCTGGTGTTGATGGCTGAAGTGTAATGCTGGCTCCAGGGATCAGCTTATTGCCTCCCTAGTGCATCAGCACACACAACGGCTGCGATGCTGGCTCCGGGGATCAACCACAGTGCGGCCTCCCCAGCGCATCAGCATGACAACCGTCTGGATTGAGCTCAGTAGGGTACATCTCTTTAAGTGGGCACTTTCCATCCTCTGTGTTTCGTCGACTAGCCCATGACACTTCAAGAGGTATTATGCAGGCTAGATCTGCTGATTCAGTAAGGTCTGCATTGAACCGCACCTGCAACCAACCTGTAATAATGACTCTAGAAGTACAGAAACTATGAATGGAAGCACAATTCCACTTTGCCTGTAAAAACCAAAGCCAGTCAAAGTACTGTACCTCACACAATTAGACACATATCTGATAAGGGTAGGGAACTTGAAAACTTAACTGACTTATAAGAGATCTTGGGTAAGCGTGAGGCTGATGAAGTCACTACCTGAAACTTGTGTCTACTTGACTTAGTTTCTTCTAATTGTTCCCATATAGATGAAATGCGTGAGGTTGGTTTGGCCAGTGTGGTGGGGGCTAAAGGGTTCCAGTGGCCACAGTAGACAACACCTTCTCATCAAAAGGGTTAGAAGTGCCCTCTAAAGTCATGGGGCAGCTACAATGTCCCTTGCTGAGTCACTATCGGCATGTCAAGCAGCTCTGGAGTTAGCTTGGAGGACACCCAAAAGTACAGGCTGGGCCCAGCTTAGCTTAGCTTCTGAGATCAGACTCGACACTGGATGGCTGCAAGCACAATTACAAAATCAATACTTTAAAAAATCTATGACGCCCAAGCACAGACAAATCCCAAAGTAACATCCTCATTGTCTAACTTGCTGCTGTTGAATGTCATGATAGAAAGAAGGTTATTCAGGATGATTAATAGCTTTGACGCCTTTATAGTAGGTGCCACCTCTGTAGTTTGTGACAGGGTTGTGGATATTGTGCCTGTTCATGGGGTAGCTTCAGTGTTAGGTTATTGCTCTGTCAAACTACATGGTGGTTTTACTTATTTTTGTCTTGCATCTTGACAACCTGATGGTGTAACTTCAATTTTTAACTGCATGTGCCTTGTGAATCCACTAGAAGGCAATGTTTGCTCCATGAAGTAAACTCACTCGTTCACTCAAATAAACAGTGCTTTTCTGATACAAGTATGGTTAATACATGATACATACAGCATTTGAAAATATTTTTTGTATAACAATGACTAAATAAATAAATAAATAAATAAATAACCATTTGGAAAAGAGCAACCTATTCATTACCCCGCAATGCCCCATTGGTGTAACTGTATCTAATACAATGCTTTGCCACCCTCAGTAGCATATTGTGTTTAAAATCCAGCCTCAGAAGGTTTCATATGCAATACATTAGTTATTTTCTCCATACAATAAACAGGCATTATATAGTTAACAAAAGATAAGTGAATTAGCAAGGTTTTGGTTTGCTTTTGCAGGTAGTCTAATATTGACAGGCTGTCTACTGCATTCCTATGTCTAAACTAACCATTCCTACATAGCATGTTCCTGACATTAGGAGTTAATGGCACTGTCATAATTTTTTATTTTGTAAATATAAATTCAACACTTTATTCCTATAGAAGTTTCTCAAAATTTACAAAGACTTATTTAAAATCTTAAATATTTTTGTTTAAACATACCAATCTCTTGATGTTTACCCTTTTACTGGTCTTTTGATAACTATTGAGTGATTAGAGAGATCAGGGTTTTTGTCAAAGAGGAAATATCTGCAATGTCTCTTGATGTTACAAACTAAAAACCAAAGAATCAGATCAATTGTCTTAATAAAATCTACACAACAGGATTCAATACAAGGTTATTACATTAATGTACATGAAATATAATCGTTTGCACCCGATAAAAACCCTTTCCAAAAATAATATTTTTTGGGAGCTGTTCTATTTTTATGCTGTGACCTGTTTTGTCACATAATTCAGTGTAAAGGCTTTTGTTGATTCTAGGCAAGGGTAGATCGTTTAAGATTTGAATTCTGATTCAGAAGGCAACCTACATACAGATGAAATGCCATGGAATATAGTGGTATATATTTTAAAGAGAAGCTGTCTGCCACTCTGGCTGTTCTCTGAAAAGAGTACCAGTGGAGGAGGGGCCATTATTAGCAGCAGTGCTAAAGATAATGCTCCTTCAGCTCACATCCTTTCCTGCTGCCAGAGCGCCACATGTCCGACAGGAAGGGAGTGATGCTGGGAGGTGACACTTTGTCTACAGCTCCTTTTCTTCATGTACGCACTCTTCCAATTTCCTGAAAAGCTTGCCAATACAAATTTCCTACGAGGCGTCTAAAAAAAGTAATGGCTTGCACTCCACTCACTTTAACAAAGGCGAAGGGGTTGGATGCATCTTTGGATTTCGTGGTCTGTTTAAATGCTGTTACGGATATTTAGACGTGTGGCAATACCTTGCGGCACAAAAAAAACACCTGTTATGAAGGTGAGTTTGATTTCTCTTCATCTAGTTTTGATCTTTTAGTTTGGCATTTAGTTGAAAGTAGTTGTAAATGTCATTTTAGTTGTATATAAATCAAAATCTCTGGAAAGTAACATAACAAAAACATAATCTTAAAAAAACCCAACAAAATAAAACAGCATACCTGATTTAACTAAGAAAAAGTACTTAAACGTAAATCAAATTTGAATTTACAAATCAAGATACAATACAGCTGATGAAACATGTGGATTGCCACCTGAGCACCTCTGTGGCTTTTCTTGTTTATTTGAGTAATATTGGTGCCATTTGTTTTTGTGTTATAATAGTATTGGGATTTGTGCCAAACCTTATTTTGTGAGTGCTCATTGAAGGTGAGTGGCAATGGCAGTGGCTTCAACTGTGAAGTTGTAGGACTTCAGAAAGCCTGCAGATTGTGTCATGGTTTTGCGATGTCCTTTGGGGGCCAAGCTACAGTATGACCAACCAACTCAATTCACTGTTTGAACACGAGCTCCCAGAGGTGTACAGTCTGAACGTATATATACATACTATGCAAGTGTTTCAACATCGCTTGGCTGAAATTTTTTTTTTTTTGACAAGATTGTTCTGCTTCTGATTCATGATGTGTACTATTGTTGTTGTACAACCACGGGAAACTTGAGTTCGCCTGGATTCATGGATTTATAAAAAAAAAAAAAAGGTTTGTATTAGCACGAGATCCAGTTTGCTTCTGGAGACTGAAATACAATCTGCCTAAGAGCTAGTTATGTGGTAGTAAATGTTACCTTTTATCATGATTATCTTGTGGAGTCTCATAGAGTACAAACACAGAAAAGAGAAAACAGTTCTGATTGAGGGTTTAGAAATGCCTACACTTCTCAATGACTACAGAATATTTGTATTGACTTGCAAACCCACAACTGAAAGAAGCTAGATGTTACAGTCCTATTACACAAGGTAAGACTCTGCATCCATTCATTATATACTGATGGCAATTTGGACTATAGAGCATGTGCTGTATACAATGAAGGCATTATAGGTAAAGTCCCTGAGTAGACTCAAAATGTATTCGTTCATTTGGCTCAAATAAAAATAGAAACTATGCACAGCAAGGGGAAGGATCTTGAAGATGCAGACTAATTTATTATGAACTACAGTAATAAGCCGAGGAGAGCTTGTTGATGTCTGTCAAAAACATCACAGGTTTCAATTTCTGGAATGCCACTAATATACATAACAATATGTTAGACAACTAGCAATCAGACTTTTGTTTAGCAGGCTTTGTGTGATTGTAAACACCCAGAGAATGATCACAATACAACTGGATTATTTCATATTTAATAGAGGATGGGGTTGAAACTCAATGATTTACGAGAGACACATAAAAATACCATTTTGTGTGTGTGTTTTCACACAGATTTCTGTTTATCCAACTTGAAAATCAATACATTTTTTAAAACTCTAAAACTATAGCAATCAGATGCTGCAATGATTTTATTTGTTTTGTGCAGAAAACAGTCAAAACTTGGCTGACATGCATTTGATTTTTTTTCCAGCCATCAATAGAATGAATCTTGTTTTAGAAAATACAAATTTCAATAGGTACTGTTTCAGTGTTATTTTGTCACATTGAAGCATAGTCGACTAAAAAATTCAACTGCATTCAAGAATGATACCTTGCTCAAAATTAAGCTTTTGCTTCATAATAAATGCAAACTGCACAGAAAAAAATGCCTTCTAAACCATCATAAAAACGAATGCCTTATATGGATCTCGATCTATTAGTGCTAGTTGTCTCCAGGATTGATTGTATTGTTAGTATTAGATATGCTTTGGGCTTTAAAGCAGTTTAGTTAGTCAATTGGATGTTCCTAAACTACATTTTTTCAGTGTGGATGAAGCATTTATATTAAGAATTGGACAATTCTTGGGGAGGGTTGGTATTCAAGGCATAACAATTTCATCAAACAAGTCCTGTGTAAAATAAATAAACCCAATAACCTGAAAGCACTGAATCTTGTAGTCCTACTGTAAGCACAATGATTGTTGCAATTGTGACCCATCTGTAGTTTATTTAGTAAAATTAGAAAAAAAGAAAATCAATGAATTGATTATACTTCAATCCGCTTCGACACCTTGGCAAAAAACTCAAGCCCCCCTCCAGCAGTGCTGAGGTGGAGGCAGTAAATGCTGCTCAGCAACTGTTTTTAAAATGGATCCAGGGATCTAGTAATAAAACTGCAAGCTGGTGTTCTGAGTTTAGAGTATGGCCTATAATAGAAATGTAAAATAGTTCTGAATGCGCATTTTCTTTTTGTTGATACACAGCACAATAAAAGAATATATGTGACTTGTAATGGGTTTTTGGGATGTACATTATGTGCCCTCTAATATTGTCTCTGCAATCTATTGCAGAGTTATTGCTTCATTTAATGCTGTTCCTGATCCTACAGCATTTCACATTGTTTCATGTGTACCCCAGATGTCTTATTTTCTTTGAAAGTGTGTCCTGTGTTCTGGTGCTCAGTAAATGTAGAGGAGGTCAGTACTGGACCATTTAAGACTAAATAGGGAATAGTATTGACTGTACAGGGAGTGCAACAAACTTCAAAAAGCTCCAAAGGATTTATATTGTGTCACCTACCAATTGTTTCGAAGTATAGCAAATATACTGAAACGAGCTTACTCTTATGTGGATTAAACATTTAGATAGTGTGGTAAAATTTCTTTAAAAATGATGATATTATGGACTATGTGTACTGCTGTATGATTTTGTAATATGAATACCACATTTTACACTTTTAATTATGCATAGGTGTTAAAACAGAATTAGAAAATGCCAGATGATAAAACAAAATCATTCAGCACATAATCTGTTCTGTCTTAAACTGTGACTAATTAAAAAGAAAAAAGAAAATTTCCATAATGTTTTATAATAGGCCTTTGCCTATCTTCTAACTGTAACAACATTTTACTGACACTCGCTTGCCTTGCCTGTCAGTGTCTCTTGAGTGAATGCTCAGTGAGCAGATTACGTAACTCTTTATCCCAGACCATAATTTCAACAGCTGATGCTAAACAGGGGCAGCAGTGTGAAGTAGTGGTTAGGGCTCTGGACTCTTGACCAGAGGGTTGTGGGTTCAATCCCCAGTGGGGGACACTGCTGTTGTACCCTTGAGCAAGGTACTTTACCTAGATTGCTCCAGTAAAAACCCAACTGTATAAATGGGTAATTGTATGTAAAAATAATGTGATATCTGTATAATGTGAAATAATGTATAATGTGATATCTTGTAACAATTGTAAGTCGCCCTGGATAAGGGCGTCTGCTAAGAAATAAATAATAATAATAATAATAATAATAATAAACCCAGAGCCAGGAAACATTCACAAGCCTAGTTATGCTTGACTGCTACAGAGTGATCCAGTTCACTCTTGTTTTTAATGTAAGAAGAACACGGGCACATGGGCATTAAACATAGCCGATGAATAAAACAGGATTTCTTATTAAATGATACCCTTTCTGTTAGGCTTCTTAAAACTGAAGCCTCACAAGTATAATAGAGGTACCATGTTATCCTTGACCTACAACAGCTTGAAGAGCCTCCTCTGCCTGACAAATTTTTAATCTCCTGTTTGCCACAAAGGCTTACTGTATCACCGCTTGTACTCTTCCTAGCACTTAAAGCATCATGTTAAGTGTAAAAATAAGACAGCACTTTATCTATTGTCAAACATACTGTACAGTAGTCTCATGTTACTGTTTAATGCTAGTCTCATGTTAGTGTTTACTGCTAGTCTCACATTAGTGTTTGTCACCCTTTATGGCGCTATGGCACACCTTTGGTCCCTGGCTCAAGGTGCCTAATTATTTTTTTACTGTGCCCCTCCTTACACAGTTTCCTCTGCTGCTATGTGACATAATAAAGCTGAATATGACATCCAGCCAAAGTGTACTAGTGAATCTAATCTACCCGTTACAAACCTCCACGTCGGTCAGGTCTTTAATATCTAACAAAAATTCTCATTTCTAAAGAGTTTTCT
Source organism: Acipenser ruthenus (assembly GCF_902713425.1). Lineage (NCBI taxonomy): Eukaryota > Metazoa > Chordata > Actinopteri > Acipenseriformes > Acipenseridae > Acipenser > Acipenser ruthenus. The sequence continues at coordinate 40,847,865 of NC_081198.1, read as the reverse complement.
GCTGATCAGGCATGTGAAGAAGGCTTCTTGTTCCTTATTAACAAAGGGTGTATTTTCTGTTGAAACGTGGCTTTCATTTTATGTACACCAGGTCATTCGTTCATGCCCACACCCTGCGCTTCCCCTCATGGATATCCTGCAAGAGGGCACATGTGATTCATTTGCATTTTAAAGCCTACTAGACATCATTCAGCATGCTGGCGGAGCATAGTTCCCAGTCCATTGGGACTGACAATGGTGGTGGGAACACGATCCATGATGAGTTTTGACATATTAATGACCGAGCGTTGATTTTAATTAATTCACTCTCTGGTACTTTGTGCTGGGTTTCAAGTAAAGTAACATAGGGGGGTGGGAGTGCTACACAGTTATTGCTAACATTTTCTCTGGTAACTAAACTAAATGAATCTTTTTAGGACATTTCTTGTTTTTGATGCCAAAGTTAACCAGCAATTACCAGTCCGCAATATTGCTGATCAAAATAGATTTTTCAGAGTACTCAGCCCTAAGCACCAGAATGATATAATGTTGGTCAATATTAAATTAAAAACTACTGAAACAGGATAAAACAGTTTCAAGGTGTATGGTGATTCAATTGCAGTTTTAAAATGTTTTTTTTTTCCAAGTGCAGCAAGTCCTGCAAAGCATTAACCCTTTAATAACAGGTACAGAGTATAACCTGTGTTTTGTATATCTAGGTTGCTGTTGCTTTGCAATGGTAAATATGTGTTGTCACATAAAAAAAAACACCAGTCTTTAAAAGGTTAACAATCTACTGTACACATCTTTGCGCTATTTGAAGGCCTGTGTGGGAAAAGTATAACACGTTGTTTTTTGTTGCTGGTCATGTGATAAACCAGATATGTGCAGTACTTGGGATTTCTTAAGATAGTAACATGCATCAACAAAAGGCAATACATGTACAATGTTTAGCACAAAAGGAGGTTTGTACTCTGCTTCATAAGAGACAGTAGGCAGAATTTCCAGTGTAGAAAAATAAAATAAAAAAACATCAGAGCCACTGTAATGGCTTTTCATATTTTTAATTATTGATAGTGCTCTGTGTTTATTGTGCTTGCCTTTCGGGACCCCAGCAGCTCCTGCAGAGCTCACTTCCACTCTGTTGGTGAAATGCTGGAGAGAGAAGGCTCAGGCAATTTGGAGCACACTGATCTCCTAGCAACTGTTTTATTGGAAAATCTGCTGTTAGCAGTGGTCCATTAGCAGTTACCGTCCAGTACTGTCCTGGACTGTGTACTGTGAGCATAGCCAGTGGTCGGCTAACAGGGCAGCGGAAGGAATACGATTAAACACTAAATTGTTATCCGCTGTGGAGAATACAGTGCTGGTCTCATCTATCTACTCTAGCAATCAGAAACGGAGCTTGAGTGCCGTCCAGCCATGGAGATAAACACAAAGCATGTGCCTGGAGAGCGGCCACTCTGAGAACACCAGAGCATAGATAAAACTAGAATCCCCTTCAGGGCTACTTGCAGGGCTGGACCTATGGTAACTACTCTGGGTAAGTCAAGCTGCCTTTCTCTTACAGCACAGAAGGCATCTTTTGTTAGGTTTTCTAGTATTTTTCAATGGTTACGGTCTTGACTTTGAGATCCATTAGTGCGATGTGATGTGAGCTGGCAGGCACTTTTTGTTTTTTATAATATGTATTTGCATGTTGGTTTACCTGTACAAGCACATTTTATTTGTTGATTGCATTCAATTATCTTAGTTTCAGTGTTACTAAGGATGTTTTTGTCAAAGTAGGGAACACAAGTTTTTTTTTTTTTTGAAGCAAACTAGATACCTTCAACATTATGTTTTTAAAATGTAATGGGTTTAATATCTATGCAAACTGATAAAATAATACACCGGAGGCAACCAATTTGAATGTCTTTGCTTAAGCAAGAAACAGCTCTCTACAAACTGCGAAAGGCTTATTGAGAATGAAATGCATTCCTGTAAGGAGACTCCCTGTACGTATATTAAATGGGTGTGTTTATTATCGTTTTATAGTTGACATCTCTGTATAATTAAGAAGATTCAGATTTGCTAGATCAGTTTCTTGCTGGAATTTCTTTTAAGTACATATTTTACTCTGCATCACTGTTGAATTAGCACATGCACAGCGTTGTCATAAACACTCTTTCAGACAAGCTCTGCTGTATCTTTACCTTTTAGCTGTAATGTTTTTGCTGTCTGAAACAACAGGAGTTACATCAATTATTTGAAATGTTTTTTTGTTGTTGTTCTTTGAGTCTATTTAAATAAATATTCATTTCATATATATATTTACATATGTTTACATTTAAAAACAAATCAAATAAAATATATGTAATATTTGATATACACAAACAAATAAATGTAATAAATGTATCCTATTGCTACCTGGAATATTTGTAATTTCAAAGACATTTTGTGTTATTCACTGAAAAGGCCAGTTCTGGAGTTGATTTTAAGAGGTCAGTTTAAGTGTCGGGTCTGAGGGCTGTAAACATTATTTGGTTTCAAAAGATATCACTTGAGACAAAAAAATGGGTTAGCTGAACAGGTATAACAGATATAATTGCTGCACTTGTCAATGCTGTTAAAGCTGTATTTTAATTAGTTAGTTAATTATTATTTTTTTTTTATTCAGGCAAGGAAGCAGTAAGTAGAATTTAATTGTATTACTCAGTTTCTGACGGTGAAGACATCTGGTAACAAATTGCTCTAACGTCAGTACTTTTAATGAGGTCCAATTCGAGGCCATTGACCTAAGCTTCATATTTGATTAAAAGCTACCCAGAAGAAGTGAAGCAGCGGCATATCCCACACCTAAAATTAAAGTGTCTTCAAGAGAGAGAGAGAGAGAGAGAGAGGGTATTACCTTGTTTGTGTGAGTCAATTTTTCTGACTTACATAACATCAATAAGACACTATGGGTTTGTCTTTCAGCCATTTACTGCAAATTGGTATTAGCATGTTTTTTTTTCAGATTTGTTTTAGACTTGTAATTGGTATTTTGTCCTTTTAAACAAATACTGCATGCATGACAAATAGTAGAAAAAAAGACTTTCATAATCTTGCCCAATATTTGTTTTCTTTGGTAAACAAAAACAACAAGTATTGCACTGTCTCACTGTACTCAAAGTGTAGTAACTTGCATGCAATAGTTCACCAGCTGAAGTCGAATCATAAATCATTGGAATTGCTCAATTTATGGTATATAGTGCCATACTGCAAATAGTGTGCTTGCTAGAGATGAGCCTTGGTGGGCTGAATGGCCTCATCTTGTTCCCAACATTGCTTGTGTTCTTGTTAATAACCATGATAGGCTAGATGTAAGGGTGGTACATTGCAACACCTGATATTCCTTACAAAATGACTTGGCCTCATCATACACATTACAGAAATGGTTGTGTTCAGGAATATTATATGAACATTGTGAATAGCAAGAAGATGAAAGCAAAATCAAAGGCAGTTTAGCAAAAAGAAAAAGGGCATCAATGTACCTGGCATCAAAACTCAGATCTGATTTATCAAAGAGGCTTTAGTTTATTTTCATCAGAGCATATTGTGCTAATTATGACATATTGTTCTGCAACATAGTCTATACTTTGATAGCTGCCATGCCTGCATGTTTTGGGATTTCAAATGTACAGTAGAATGGGTGCATACAGCTTCATTTCATATCATACTGGTTCTGTGCTCACCCTAAAGGTTCACGCGCTGTAGGATTTGTGTACGGTCAGAATCACTCTGTAGGTGTAATCTCTGGTAATCCCAACATTGTGCAGGTTTTAGAAACGCATACAATTGAGAGGACCTGATGAAATCATGATGAGTTAAGAGGTATGATCTGTGGCTTTTGAAAACGATCTGTTGTTTGGTTAGTTAGACTGTCACACGAATACACAGGAAATTGATGAATGTGCTTACACAGGCAGGTGATCTATGTGCTGATGAATGCAGAGTGTGGTATTTTAATTATTTATCACAAGTTTAACTTTTTTGTTCGTTAGGCTAAACTAATATAGTTACAGTATACTGAAAAAATGAAATTAAAAAGTTCTGTGTTTAGAAACAACTGAAGACATCTAATACATTCAGTAGGATTTTCTGTGAATTCAGGCTGTACCTTCTGTCCGATTTGCCTTACATTTCTGTGACGATTTATATAGAAAGCAGGTAAAAAAAGGGGTGGTGGGGTGGGGAGAAGCATACAATGCATACTGTTCTGTGGTTGATATTTTGATATCTGGAATCCCATAGACAGATGATAATAATAAAAACAAATAACTTAATTGCAATGTTTTTTTTTTGTAAACAAATTGCATGGTTTTCGTTACTTGTTTGAAGTAGATTTTAAATTAGATTCAAGTTATGAAGCTCTAAAACACTTTTTAGAGCCAGCTGTGAGCCTCAGCTGCATAATTACATAACAGAATAGTAATCTTAGTAGACAGATGGAGAGAGAGAGAGAGAGAGAGAGAGAGAGAGAGAGAGAGAGAGAGAGAGAGAGAGAGGAACATTTTAAATGCAATATGTAGAAAATGAATTGCCCATATAAAACATGTTTTGTGTAAAATATGTTTGACAGGTTTTTTTTTGTTTTTTTTTTATACAAGGCCTATTTCTTTGTAATACTTTTTAAATAATGTTTTTGTTTGTTTGTTTGTTTGTTTGTTTGTTTGTTTTTTCCCCTAAGAAATATCGACAGTATATGGCTGGACTTTTGGCACCTCCTTACGGCGTTATGGAAACTGGCCCCAGCAATGACAGTAAGTATGATAATATTAAAAATGTTACTTTTATTGATCACTGTTAATCAATGCAATGCAATACATTCCTTTAAAAGCATTTACTGGAACACAAATTAAAATTAAAACCGTTGTGTCCTTGTGAATCAAAACCTTCTTCATATAAAATTAAAAGAACATACCTACTATTGGTTGAGCATACTATAGATCAGGGGTCTCCAACCCTGGTCCTGGAGAGCTATAGGGTCTTCTGGTTTTCATTTCAACCCAGCTCTCAGTTACTTATTTGCACCAAATATTGGCTTAATTAGTCAAGATTAACAGGTGTTCCAGATCTTTAGCCATTGATGATGTAAAGACATCTAGAAAACCTGCAGGACTGGGGATCTCTAGGACCAGGGTTGGAGACCCTGCTGTAGATAATGGAGTCTTTGGAATGGAGACAAAAACCTTAGAATGTAATGAAAGACAGAAAAATGTACTGTGATGTGCACTGTACTTAAATACAGTACAGTTTCACTCTGCAAACAGAACAGCAGACAATTACATTAGAAATACAAATATGAAAAGTTAAAAACAACAGGCCAACAACACAGACAGCGGTTATGGTTTGTCAGGCAAAACAAGATGGAACTGCAGTTTCTTTCTAGACAAATGGAAATGGCTTGCGTGCTGGTATTTTGCTGGCACAGTTGAGAGAATGTAGCCTTAAATTAATTGCTGCAGACTTACTGCTGTCTAAACTGGAGTTCCTAATCCATTTGCCTTTTATTTTTTCATTAACTTCATATTTGTGTAAGAATAGCATTTTCAGCAACAATGTTGTGTTTTAATACAGTATGTACTATGTATTGAACAAAGATGCGGCGCATTCTATTGTTAACAAATAGAGGATTGATGAATGGGTATAGCATCAGGACTATCTTTTTGTAATACCAGTAAGGGTAATGGAATGAAAATGATGGATTGTGTTGTGTGTTTCTCATTCATTCAGGAATGCCCGACAAGGAGAATATGAGTAACAACTCCTTATGCTCAGTCTCTAAACATTCAAACAAGGTAGGTGCTCGCGTTTCTGTTTGATATATGAATAAGGTTATATTTCCATAGTGTGTTTTATTTTTATTTTTTAAATGAAGCTTGTTCCTCTATAAATCTGTGTAGTTAAACATCATTTAGCCCATATTGAAGGTACACAGCAAACCTGAACTCGGGGGGAGGGTTTTTTTAACGGAACAAAGGAGATTAAACGTTATCAAATGCTGAAGAAAGAATGACACAGCTAAGCAACTGAGATGGTGTGTAATATTTTAATCTTTGCAATAAACTGTATGTCAAGCTTGTGTTTGTAAGTTTGAATAAAGTGGGACAGATTTGTGTGCATCTCTTGGTTCAAGTTCTGCTTAACAAGCTAAATGTAAACTGCTTAATGTCATCCACATCCGCCTCTTGCTTTTGCTTCCTAAGACACAGGATGGTCAGCCGCTTGTTTAACCTTTGCTAAATATAAACAGAGGCTATTCCTTTTCTGGCTCTGTGCACATTTATAGTATTTCCTGTCCCACCTTAACAAATAACAAATATTTCCTAAACCGTTTTAAGTGGACAAAAATAATCTTTCTGTCAAGCCTTGTAGAATGACTACGTAGAATAATGTTTTGATTGGGCATTGTTTCACAACAATGCATTATTATAAAAATAATCTTCAGTTCCAGTGTTTTGCTCTTAGAATTGTTGGTAATATGTACACTCCGGTAATGTTGTTGTATTAATGTCAGTTACATTTTGGACATCCGTATGGGCTCTTATCACTAAAACACTCTTTCTCTTGTGCTGCTTCTGTCAGCTGATTGAGCATTCTTGTCATTATTAGATGACTTGGAACTTAATAATCACTATGAGTTAACTGCTACTACTGTATGTAAAAATATATATTTCTCAGGACAGAAGGCAGCCATAAACTAAACAAGCATTTGGTGCTGCTTTTTTAAATTGGACATGGTGATAATGGTAGGAGAGGTTGTAAATTGTTAAACATGATAGTATTCTTCGTTCATTAGCTTTAACTGATTGTAAGGTTCTTCACAGTACCTTGGCCTCAGTAGAAGTAAAGTGATTCTGTACAGAAATGTCACTGAAAGAAACAGCATGTAACATGCTCAAGTAGCCCATCACAGCCACTTTAAAATGCTGTGTTAGCTTTTCTACTAAGATGATGTTTTGTGCATTCTTTTGTCAACTCCAGATTTGATATATAAGCGTTTATTGTCGGAAGTGACAAGAATCCTTTAAATGCACAGTACAAAGGACCTTTTATCAACACATTATTTTTAACATCATAGGTTTAGATTGTTGCACACCTTTCTCCTTGGAGGCCAGAGAGAGACCCCCACACTAGCAGGTACAGTGCCTTGCGAAAGTATTCGGCCCCCTTGAACTTTGCGACCTTTTGCCACATTTCAGGCTTCAAACATAAAGATATGAAACTGTAATTTTTTGTGAAGAATCAACAACAAGTGGGACACAATCATGAAGTGGAACGAAATTTATTGGATATTTCAAACTTTTTTAACAAATAAAAAACTGAAAAATTGGGCGTGCAAAATTATTCAGCCCCCTTAAGTTAATACTTTGTAGCGCCACCTTTTGCTGCGATTACAGCTGTAAGTCGCTTGGGGTATGTCTCTATCAGTTTTGCACATCGAGAGACTGAAATTTTTGCCCATTCCTCCTTGCAAAACAGCTCGAGCTCAGTGAGGTTGGATGGAGAGCATTTGTGAACAGCAGTTTTCAGTTCTTTCCACAGATTCTCGATTGGATTCAGGTCTGGACTTTGACTTGGCCATTCTAACACCTGGATATGTTTATTTGTGAACCATTCCATTGTAGATTTTGCTTTACGTTTTGGATCATTGTCTTGTTGGAAGACAAATCTCCGTCCCAGTCTCAGGTCTTTTGCAGACTCCATCAGGTTTTCTTCCAGAATGGTCCTGTATTTGGCTCCATCCATCTTCCCATCAATTTTAACCATCTTCCCTGTCCCTGCTGAAGAAAAGCAGGCCCAAACCATGATGCTGCCACCACCATGTTTGACAGTGGGGATGGTGTGTTCAGGGTGATGAGCTGTGTTGCTTTTACGCCAAACATAACGTTTTGCATTGTTGCCAAAAAGTTCGATTTTGGTTTCATCTGACCAGAGCACCTTCTTCCACATGTTTGGTGTGTCTCCCAGGTGGCTTGTGGCAAACTGTAAACGACACTTTTTATGGATATCTTTAAGAAATGGCTTTCTTCTTGCCACTCTTCCATAAAGGCCAGATTTGTGCAGTATACGACTGATTGTTGTCCTATGGACAGAGTCTCCCACCTCAGCTGTAGATCTCTGCAGTTCATCCAGAGTGATCATGGGCCTCTTGGCTGCATCTCTGATCAGTCTTCTCCTTGTATGAGCTGAAAGTTTAGAGGGACGGCCAGGTCTTGGTAGATTTGCAGTGGTCTGATACTCCTTCCATTTCAATATTATCGCTTGCACAGTGCTCCTTGGGATGTTTAAAGCTTGGGAAATCTTTTTGTATCCAAATCCGGCTTTATACTTCTCCACAACAGTATCTCGGACCTGCCTGGTGTGTTCCTTGTTCTTCATGATGCTCTCTGCGCTTTAAACGGACCTCTGAGACTATCACAGTGCAGGTGCATTTATACGGAGACTTGATTACACACAGGTGGATTCTATTTATCATCATTAGTCATTTAGGTCAACATTGGATCATTCAGAGATCCTCACTGAACTTCTGGAGAGAGTTTGCTGCACTGAAAGTAAAGGGGCTGAATAATTTTGCACGCCCAATTTTTCAGTTTTTTATTTGTTAAAAAAGTTTGAAATATCCAATAAATTTCGTTCCACTTCATGATTGTGTCCCACTTGTTGTTGATTCTTCACAAAAAATTACAGTTTCATATCTTTATGTTTGAAGCCTGAAATGTGGCAAAAGGTCGCAAAGTTCAAGGGGGCCGAATACTTTCGCAAGGCACTGTAGATGGACCATGATGACAGCCATGCTTTAATTCTGATAGCTTCATTAAGATTACATGCAGATATACTCATTTGCTGTATTACATCGTTTTTTAATAGAAACGGGATCAAAGCATTCTGTAAAATCTACAAAATACTTTGTATTGACTTTACACTTACATTGGAGAAGGTATTCTGTAGCAAAAGCGCTTACTATTTCAAAGCATCAATGCATATAATGGTTTCTGGCATAATATTATTAATATATTTTTATTTATTTATTCATAGTTAATATTCATTTTGAATTTTAGACCCTGTTATTTCTTGTAAGCAGTTTTGTTTTTAATTTGTTTTAACTTGCATTTGATGGATTGATTCATTGCTCTCTCTGAAAAGCCCATTTAAGTTCTAATTTATTTTGGTAAATAACAAAATAAAAATCACTGTTTCTTCTCAAAGCCACATTCAACTGGAGAAGGGACCTGTGTGAGCCAAAAAGCAGACCATGTTTAAAGTACATTTAGTAACCATTGTACTTGAATCAGCCAGTTACCTGCAGAGACAAACAGTAATTATTTTAAATGGATTTCCATGTTTCCACAATGGAAGTGTTTTTTTTTTTATTTGCAAATGAAAGTGACTGTTAGACCACTTAACTCCTGAGTGTGAAGGTACAGTGTTCTGTGCTGCTGTCTGTGGGTGGCATATATTCCATAACGTTCTTGCACACTGTAATTCCTATTCATAAATCCCATAGCGACAGATGGTTTTAAACAAAATACTTATGAATAGAGTCCTCTCTGCAGTAGAACAGGTTATGTTTTGTGTGATGAAAAGAATAATTCTGGTACTGAAAGTTGTAATGCATTGCATGCTGTTTTCTGCATGGTTTGGGGAGTTGGCTGAGGTAAACACTACAGCAGCGGAAAAACATGAAAACTGTATTTGATGAAAGGGACAGGTAAATAAATACAGGAAGCTGCTTTGGTTCTTTGACTGACAGAGCTGTTAAACAGCAGCTGCAGATTGTTTAATCCCTGGTCATGGTCACAGGTAGGAGGAGGGTGAGAGGATATATATATACAGTATATACACAATAGTCCCTTTTAACTGTCATTTCTGAACTGTTTACTCCATCACAAGTGGATATTGAGTGAGGAAAGCTCAGATGGGAACACACAGCTACATTTGTTTTCCAAAATAAATAAAAATCTGGTATTTTCAACTGCAATGCAGTACAATACAGTAAATCGGTCCCATAGAAGCTGACGAGAGCTTTTGGTTATTTTTTTTTAATCTAATTCCATCACAGTTTCATTCTGAATACCAGTGATTTAGAGTTATTTTGTTTAGCACAACAGTTGTTTTGATTGAAAAGTGTAACAAGATACTGGGTTCCTCTGTGTTCAGAGAGAAAAAAAAAACATACAGTATTTCTAATCTTGTATTTTCAGGACTATATTTTTTGTCTTTTGATTTAAAATGTTTTACTGTTAAGAGTTATGCCTGGCTATTTTACAAAATACTTTAAGACAGGGTACTTTTGGTATCAACATGTTCTCTGCCTCTTCCTGAAATCCCTGTAGTTTCTGTGAAGACATTGCATCTGAAGGGCTGCATCTAAAGCTGATCAACAGCGGGAAGGATATCCGAGTGTGAGGCTAATGAGCGTGTCAGTCAGCAAGGACAAAATAAAAAAGTTCAGTCAATTATTTGTAATTGAATCATGTTAAGCGATGAGTGCTGTCAGTGAGAGGAAGTGTAAGAGATGCAGGGCTTTGAGGTGAAAACACAAAGGGGAAGGAGTAGAAGTAGAAGTGAGAAGGGCATCCAAGAATCATTTTATATTTTAAGTTTGACACCAGGATAGCCCTTAATTAGATGCAGCATAGGTGAAGGCAGTTGAATCACATACAGAAGTGTTCCTCATCCACACACACATGAAGACATTTTGGCAGATTTTACTTTACAATTTACATGTTTGGTTTTTTTTCAGAAATTAAAGTACAATTGTTACAACTCCCATCTATGTATGGTTTATTAGGCTTTTGTGTCACTTACTGTATTACATTCATTCAAATGTTGCGTTGTATTGTTAAATCTTAATATTTTTAGGTTTGTCAATAGACTGTTATGTGGTCTAATTAGAATTGGCAGTGTACATGGGCTAATGGAGTAATACATTTCTATTGGACAAGTTTGGTTGTTTCATCTTCATTCCATATATGTGAAATTTTTTTTGTCTTATTTTGCCATTTTCATTCATTTTTCATTTATTTCTTTTCAGTTTGTATTCATATTTTGTTTTTCAGACACCTCTCATTGAAAGCCAAGCCAAACCGTGTCCTTCTAAAACCATTACACAGGTAATGGGGACTTTTATAGCAAACAAAGCAAACTGTTTATTGACATGTGTACCCTGTTACAGGTCATTTCCAGCTTTTAGTTTTCAACTGAAGGCAATGTTTTTTATTTAGCTGTTATGAACTGTAACTTATGACTGTGTGTTTAGTTTTTTCTTCTTCTTTACTGCATTACTGCAGGTCCCTTCTGAAAAGATCCTGAGAGCTGGGAAGATTTTACGGAATGCAATTCTTTCTCGAGCGCCTCACATGATAAGAGATAGGAAATACCATTTGAAGACATACAAGTGGGTTATTTGTTATGCACTGTGGCATTTAAAATGTAACATTTGGGATGATTTTCATTCTCTCTCCATAGTCTCTTTTCTCAGATCTGTAAATAATCTGTAAAAAAATATCATGGAATATCAGCTATCTGTAAACTTGTTTTACCTACACAGCAAATGAAAACACATTTATTCATGTAGCTGTGTTTTATATACTTTTGAAATGGCAGCTGGTTTTTACAAGAAAAGTGTACCTGATTGCTTCAGAAGTTTTCAAGTTAACAAGCTGGCTCAGTTGCCAAAGATCATACTGTGCATAGTATGGTGATTCTTGCAAGACTTGGAGAATCTTAATTGAGTTCTTAACAAGACGGAGTGCAAAATGGATCAAGGTACAGTGACTACAATAGATAAACGTATCCATTATGCGCTCAGCAAGAAGCCATAGTTTAGAATTTCTTTCTTTTTTGGAGGGCTAAATTAGGTTTTTGTACCAGTTGGAAGTAGTTACTTGAAAACCCAGTATCGTTTCAGTAAAGTTAGTCTTTCAGTAGCCTGCTTCATTTAGTTTCCACAGGTACTAACTTGATTCATCTGTGAGATTACCATCCTTGTCAAGAGGTCCAGAATCTGTACAGCAGCCTGAGGGAGGTCTGTGTTTACTGATTAGGTGTGTGTTTTTCTTTCAGACAATGCTGCGTTGGGACAGAGCTGGTCGACTGGATAATGCAGCAGAGCCCTTGTGTTCATTCACGTACGCAGGCAGTCGGCATGTGGCAAGTGCTGCTGGAGGAAGGGGTTCTCAACCATGGTAATGCTGCATCTGTAAAGAATATGAGTGCTGTGCAGCTAATGTACTGAATCATGTTAGCCCATATAAGTTAGGGGGTTATATGCAACTTGCACTGAATATTAAAGAAGTTCCTTAATAATGTATTTACATCAGTTCTTCAAGCCTACATATGATGTTCTGGGAATTATCAGTAAGCTGCCTTTTAGCTGATGTAAGAAATATCCTGAAAACCGGTGTTGTTCTTAGATATATTTGTTAACTTCAGTGAATGTGATTTTGTTTTGTTATCTACACTTGGCCCTAATAAATATGTTATTCCTTTTAATTAAGCTATCAGAAGAAGTAAAACACTCTTTTGGAAGTGCCAATACAAATTTAATTCAAACATTGTTAAGTACCGTATAGCTCCCTATTTCTGCTAAAGCAATGCTTATTGCTACTATATGAAAAGAGTGCAATAGTATTTTGATCCTGTTTTTGGAATGCAGTGGACCAGGAGCACAATTTCCAGGACAAGTACTTGTTTTACCGCTTCCTGGATGACGAGCAGGAAGATGCCCCTCTGCCCAGCGAAGATGAGAAGAAGGAGAGCGACGAGGAGATCCAGGACACCCTGCTGGTGCTCTCACAGATCGGACCTGATGCACACATGAGAATGATCCTCAGGAAGCCGTGAGTGAAGGATGGGGAAGGGTTTCTATTACAGTGTACTCCTGTAAGCCTCATAGAGTATCCCTTGGTTGTTATAGTACTACTGCAGAGTTTACCTACATAACTGAGTTGTTGTTGTTGTTTATCCTGAAAAGAGTTGTCTTCCATTAATTAGTTTTGTCATTGAAGATGTCCCAAAGATAAGCCTCTTAATACCTGTTTGATGTTTACAGAGTGTATAAAAAGTGTACCAGTAACAGTCTGTATTGTTAAAAGTAATCATGGCATTGTGGTGAAATGCGGTGTGTACCACCAGGGCACCAGCATAAGCAAAAGCCAGGACTTAGGTGGGTAAAGTGGGGCTGAGATGTTATACTGGTGGCTTATTTACTCACTTGGGGTAACTCTAGTCGCCATCTTGCCATGATAACTGTTGATGCTACACCAATATTTTACAAAGCAATATGGGCCAGATTTGCTAAGCTTTTGCTCCACTTGTTTCCTAAGTGTAATATATATTTAAAAAAAAAAACATTTTAAAAAGATTTCCTATTTCTGCAGTTTTTAAAAGGGAAATAGCTATTAAAAGACAACAGTTATTTAGGAATAAATCATTCCACTAGTGCATGTGGTGTTATCAGTGTTTTGTATGATGTCATGTTTTATTTCTAAAGCCCTATCAAGATGTGTCCAGTTTTTAAATGGCTTCTGCATTTCTGTTTGCAGACCAGGCCAGAGGACAGTAGATGATTTAGAAATAATATACGAAGAACTCCTGCACATTAAAGCCTTATCTCATCTTTCTACAACAGTAAGTCTAGATTATGTTACACCAAATGCTTCCAGAGTGCCCTAATGTAATTGTGCAGCCCTGTATTTAGCTAATTTTCTCATTTGTCTCTGTTAGGTAAAGAGAGAATTAGCAGGCGTGTTGATCTTTGAATCCCATGCTAAAGCCGGGACAGTGTGTAAGTACTACTGGAGTTTCTATCGATTGTCTGCTGCTAATTCTTGGAAGCTGTTGCATTAATAATAATAATAATAATAATAATAATAATAATAATAATAATAATAATAATCTTTATTTATAGAGCACCTTTCATACCACAAGGTTCAAGGTGCTGCACAAAAAACAAAAAAGAAGGTAACAGAACACAAAGATTAAAATCAAAGTTAATAAAACGGCATGAATTAATGAATAAGTTAAACAGGTTAAAAAAAAACCAAAAAAAAACCATCATATATCGCAAAAAGAGAAAAAAGACACAGTTTAAAACAACTAAAAACAACAATATATAAAATCAAAAAGCTAAATTATAAAAATAGGTCTTAAGCTTAGATTTAAAAAGTAGCTACTGTAGGTGAACCTTTGACATGGTCGGGGAGAGAGTTCCACAGCTGCGGAGCACGAACACAAAAAGCAACCTCTCCTTTCCTCCTGAGCCTCACCCTCGGAATACAGAGGAGGCCACTATTAGTCGACCTCAATGCACGCCGAGGCTGATAAAGAGACAACAACTCTGAGAGGTAATCTGGTGCCATTCCATTTAGTGCTTTAAATGTAAGCAATAGAATTTTAAAATCAATTCGATATATCACTGGAAGCCAGTGCAGAGAAGCAAGTACAGGAGTTATATGTGCTCTCCTTTTGGTTTTGGTAAGGACCCTTGCAGCTGCATTTTGCACAAGCTGCAGCCTTAATAAAGCTTGGCTAGTAAGTCCAGAAAAAAGAGCATTACAGTAGTCCAGCCTACATGAAATAAAAGCATGGATTACTTTTTCAGCATCAGATAAAGACAGAAATGATCTAATTTTGCCAATGTTTCTTAGATGATAAAAACATACTTTTGTAATCATTTTAATATGCGACTCAAAACTTAAAGTAGAATAAAAAATAACACCCACATTTCTCACTTCAGACTTCAGATTAGGAGTTAAGTCCCCCAAATGTATTTTTGATAAACCAATTTGTTGCTGAGAGCCTGCTATCAACACTTCTGTCTTATCAGAGTTTAATTGCAGAAAATTTAAGGACATCCAAGTTTCGATGTCAGTGATACACTCAAGTAAGGCTGATGTTGTGCTAATGTCACCAGGTTTCACAGAGATGTATAACTGTGTATCATCAGCATAGCAGTGGAAATTTACAGCATGTTTATGAATAATCTGGCCTAGAGGTAACATGTATAAAGAGAATAATATCGGACCAAGAATCGAACCCTGAGGGACACCACAGGTAATATTTGCTAAACCCGACACAGACTCCCCCAGTGAAACAAAGAACTGTGTGTTTGTAAGGTAGGATCTAAACCAGTTTAGTACTTTACCATCTAGGCCCACCCATCCCTTAAGACGATCAATTAAGATGGAATGATCCACAGTATCAAACGCAGCACTAAGGTCCAAAAGAACAAGAATGGATATAGCATTTGAATCTGCACTCGTTAATAAGTCATTTGTTACTCAGCCTAATTGGACAGCACTGTAAATACTCTAGTGACTTTGCTAAAGTGTGGCCCTCAATTTACTGTGTTTTCACTTGCACATAAAAAAAAGAAAACATGAACATCATTACTCTCTAAAGTTTCAGTTCAATTTTTGCATTTTCATTTTAGAATGTACATCTTGTATTGTAATGATGTGTAACCTGTAAAATCTATAGTTTACAATATTATAGTTTTTTGATAATTCAGTTGTTTTTAAGTTCATTCTTTATTGTTTCTTTCAGTGTTTAATCAGGGGGAAGAAGGAACATCCTGGTATATCATTTTAAAGGGATCAGTAAATGTTGTGATTTATGGCAAGGTACTGTGGTCACCTTTTTTAACTTTAAACACTATATAGGAGAACATTGAAAGAAAGACCTGAAAAGGACTCTATACTTAAAGTTTTACACAGATGTGGCTCAAATAATTGAACTAATCAGTCAAACAGAAAGTCAGCTTTTGGACAGGGATTTTTATTCCACTTGCTTACAGGATGCTATGGTTTTATTTGTCCTAAATGTGGTTAATTTGAGTAGTACATGTTTATTGATAATGTTAAATGACATTATATTAGTGTGTTTGTGTGTCTGTGTGTGTGTTTGTGTGTGTGTGTGTGTGTGTGTGTATATATATATATATATATATATATATATATATATATATATACACACACACATACACATTGCATGATGTGTGCTGTGGCTTTTCTTGCTGATGCAGAGCGCTGGATTTTGGTTTGAAACTCATATCACATGGTTAATTAACTGTCACCATTGAGTGATGCATTGCTGAATGAAAGAGCTGAAGCCTCAAACACACAGCTTTATATTCTAGCTGCTCATAGTTTACCATGTGATAACCACACATGTGCATCAACATAGTCCCCTATACTGTAGACTATTTTTTCTTTTACATCTTTGTGTTCCCCATGGCTTGTCCTGTGCTGTTACTATACCTACATTCTTCACTATATGTCACAAACATAAGCAACAGCATGTGTGGATACACCCCAATCCACTTTCTGCTAGCCCTGTATAGTTTACAATTCTGTTCTGAAATGTACCCTAAATAGAGAGCTGGCAAGTCCGTTTTCAGATTTAGTTCCATTTTCACTATTTTATGTGAAATTGAAGTTTTTTTTTTATTTTCATAAAGTGACTATTATTAAGTTATTATTATTAGAATATTTTTGATTTTTTTTTAAATTGATATTAAACACTTAGAGTTTGATATGTAACATGGACATACTCAAGACCTATTAACTGGTCTGCTAAGTTATCTTTCCTATGCCTTTTATATAGGTCTGCAGTGTAGAAAGAGCGTTTTGTGCTGGGCAGTACTTTGATGTACTGTGAATACCAAAAATACACGACCAGTGCAGAATAACACTGCATGCAACAGGTGCTCTAAAAAAGCTGCATGCTGTTAACTGTGTTAAAATATTGAATATGTATTATCCTTTATTTTTAGAATTGTTAAATCTCTTGCATTTTGAATTCCAGGGAGTTGTATGCACCCTACATGAAGGGGATGATTTCGGGAAATTAGCTCTGGTGAATGATGCTCCGAGAGCAGCTTCTATTGTCTTGCGGGAGGATAACTGTCACTTTCTCAGGGTGGATAAAGAAGACTTTAACAGGATTCTCAGGGTAAGTCCCCAATTATCCTTTCTGTTTGGATCATATAAGAACGCAATTATAGCATTTTCCAACGGT
This sequence comes from Acipenser ruthenus, assembly GCF_902713425.1. NCBI lineage: Eukaryota > Metazoa > Chordata > Actinopteri > Acipenseriformes > Acipenseridae > Acipenser > Acipenser ruthenus. The sequence goes on along the minus strand of NC_081198.1, from coordinate 40,830,837 downwards.
TTTGTATCCAGCTCTAAATAATCCCAGACATGATTTATTAAAATCCTCAAATCCCACTTCATCTGCCTCAGTAGAAAGAGCTTTTCCGAGGAGTGGAGCACCGGATAAAGAATGGTTATCCTGGCCAGGAGAATAAAACTCAGTAATGGTTTACCAGGGTATTGTGTGCCATAGCTTTTAGTGGACATGCCTACAATGCTGTTATTGTTGTTTTCTATACCCACCCGCAACTTTAATGATATTAGATTTGTTTTAGTGAAGTACAGACTTTAATCCTGCTTTGCTTAAGTAAGCCCCTGGAAATTACATTTTCAAAAACTCATTTTAAAAAGGTCTTGTAAGATTATATAACCAGTGTGATTTATACTGCCTGTCATCCGCAGTAAATTACTCATATTTTGCATTTGGTTGGGGTTGTTCCAGCACATACATGGTCTCCTTTGGCTTTCATTTAAAGCTAATCCTTTATTCCTCAGTGCTGAATTCCGAGTGATTATTATCTGTAAAGGCAATACCAACAATTAAACCAAGTGGTCAGTCACAAAGCAATTGTCTTCATCCTTTATAAAGCCAATCCATCTCTTTGCACAGTGGCTGCAAATAAAATCAAATGGCTAAAAACAGCTTGCAGTGAGGGCAGAATTATCATTGAAGGTACAGTTGAAAAATCTTCAATATTTTAAGGACCAGACAAGCGAGCACATAAATCCAGGTTCAAATCTATGCACTTGTCAGGGTTACAATTAAACACAAATGAATCATGGCAGTAGTATTTAGATGTTAATCTTTTAGGTATAAGGGGTTTATTTTAGAAAGAGCATAAGAGCTTTTCACACTACACCACCAAAACCTGGGTTGAGTTCAGCCCTGAGTTCAGCCCTGCATGCATTCACATTTGCCGTGCTCTACAATTCTCGGGTTAAGATTCGCCCCGGGGTTTGACGTGACCGTTTCACACTGCCGGTTTTCAACCCGTGTAAAACACAGTGGCGGCAGAAAATATCCAACATGGCTCTAATTTTTTTGCATTATTTTTTGTAAAGGGGGGCTCGTGTACAACAAGCTCGGAGGAGGCACTGGCAACGTTTGCTCCGTGCAAGACGTAACCTTTTCAGGTTACTACGACAACAATCACAGTCCCGGATGCTACTTTTAAGTTTATTTTTGTTCCATTCAGCTGCCGCTGGATATTTTCATTTGCCCAAAGACTGAGCAACTCCCGGACCTCATCATCACTCCATAACACTTTTGCCATTTTTATTATTTTTTTTATTTTTAACTGCGCACGGATCTGTGAACCTTGCCCCTTGTTGTTTGTTTTTGGCTACTGTCATGCAAGTTTTCAACCCGAGGCGAGCATAATTGCATTCACACCCAGGGTAAGCGCTTTGTCCTGGGTTGAAAATTCTCAACCCTGCTTTCTGCCAGGGGTGAGTTCACCCCGGTGAAACAGTTTTGTATCAGGTTGAAACTGGTACTGTGAAAGCGCTTGCTGTTTGACCCAGGGTCGCCCCAGGTTGAAATGGCTAGTGTGAATACCTATAGATAATAATAACAGCTGGCCAGCAATGAAACTACCATTGTATAGCAGTTTATTATATTCCATGGTTTAATACTACAGTAAAATAAACCATAATGTATAGGCAATTAGCAGGTGTATGTCAGTTAGACTTGGAATTGCTCAAACTGCTGTGCAGCGGCAGTCTTGCCTGCAGGTAGAGTGGGGCTTTCTCAAACAATGTACAACAACAAACTGAATTTCACACATGCAGAGATACAAAGAATTGGACAAATGAATGCTTTGAGGTCAGAATAAAGCCAAGGTTGGAAACAGTTCTATGATACATATGCAGTATGTGTTCACACAGAAAAATGTGTATACTGGTGCTCTGAAATGACAGAAATGTTTCTAATACACAGACCTCCAGAATACAGTGTAGAATGTACATTTACTGCAGAATCAACAGGTTGATATTTTGTTATTCAAGGCAGTGAGAAATGAAATGTGTTTTGCATTGCAGGACGTTGAAGCCAACACAGTCCGGCTGAAAGAACATGAGCAGGATGTCTTGGTTCTGGAGAAGATCCCAAGTGGTAGCCGAGGCTCTAATCATGGAGGCACTGCGACTCAGTACAAGTACAGACCTTCATTTTGTATTATTTTGTATATTATTTTATATTTACATCCATAAATAAAGGACTTCAGTGAATTTGTTTGGTTGTCCTTTCTGGTAATGATGGTTCTGTGCGCCCAGAGCCGGAGGATACAGTTACAGTTGGAAGAGATAGTTTAAAGAACTCTTTCATTTACTTCACCAGCTTCACTCCATTAAAGAATCACATTAAAAGGATATTTTAAATCATCTACTTTTTTCCTAATATTGATTTTACAATTCCAGCAACCAAAATAATAAGACACTGCAGGCCTGTTTACCAATCCCAATCTTGGGTATGTCTATACAGTATATATTTGTGTGGCTGTATAAGACCCTTAAAAGGTTTTAATTAGTTATATTATGGTTATCTTGTTGTTTAGTTACTCTAATAGTTGCTGAAAGAATTAAGTAACTGCTGATCAAATGGTCTTGGTTAGAAATGTAAATATGAGAAGCCTGCTTCATCTTTGTCAGCAAGTACTAGATGGATTGTTTTTTTTTCTTTACTAGATACACTGTGATGTCAGGAACTCCAGAGAAGATTTTAGAGCACTTTCTGGAAACTATGCGCCTTGATTCCACTTTTACAGAGTCAGGTAAGGTTGATAAACTGCTGTGACTATTTTAATTGTCATAAAACTTTTTTTTTTTTTTTTAAATGTAATGTTTACTTGAAAGTGTTCTTTTGTCCTGACAGACTCTGCCCTGGATGATTTTGTTCTGATGCACTGTGTCTTCATGCCAAACAGTCAGCTCTGCTCGCTGCTTATGGCTCAATATCCTTTCACTGCTGGATATAAAACAACTGCTTGTGGAGTTTTCCAGATTATCTGTCAAACTGACTCCAGTATATATTGTTTTGTTATTACGGCCATGGCTGGGTATTGTTTGTTGTGGACATACCGTCACAAATATATCTTCCTTAACATCCCTGCACTTACCATGCCCAGCCGTCTCAGGGCACAGAACAGGAGAAAATGGACTACGCCCTCAATAACAAGCGAAGAGTGATCCGCCTGGTGCTGCAGTGGGCAACAGTGTGCGGGGAGCTTCTACAGGAAGAAGAGGCATCTGTGGCGTTCTTGGAAGTGAGTGGGACACTCAACATCTCCACAGATTGCTTCAGATTGTATAATAGGTTTATAGGACAGCAAATGTCTGTGTATAGTGGAACATGAGTGGAAGTGAATGGAGCGAGGATTATTGTGTATAGCTAGGCTTGCCATGCAACCCAATGTATACTAGGACAGTTTGGGACAGTTCAGGCATTTTCAATTCACACCCCCAATGCAGTCCTGTTGTTTTATTATTATTTGTTTATTTAGCAGACGCCTTTATCCAAGGTTACTTAAAGAGACTAGGGTGTGTGAATTATGCAATAGCTGCAGAGTCACTTACAACAATGTCTCACCTGAAAGACGGAGCACAAGGAGGTTAAGTGACTTGCTCAAAGTCACACAGTGAGTCAGGATTTGAACTAGGGACCTCTTGGTTACAAGCCTTGTTCTTTAACCACCGGACCACACAGCCTCCACACAGCTGTGAAAGGTACTTGAGACTTACTAGAATGCATTGGGGTATGAGTTAATAAGCCTGAACTGTCCTAGTGTACATGGATTCATATGGTAACCCTATGTATAGCTCACACTGTGGTCTCATTAATCTAATCTCTGCAACATGAGCAATAGGGACTACTATGAACCAGGAATCAGTTTAGTCTAACCAAGTTAATATGTACTGTATGTCATACATGATACAGTGTAAAAACAGTTATTTCCATGTTGCAGCACTTCATGACTTTGTGTTAATTATTTATTGTTTTTACCACAGTGCCCATAACTAATGGAAGTTTTCTATTATTTACAGGACTTTTACATGTCTGTGTCAGATGATTCCAGAATGATTCCAGCTCTAAAAGAACAGCTTCCGGAACTTGAGAAGACTGTGAAACACAAGTAGGTCTTCTTCTGATTATTCGATTATTCGGCACAAGCTCTCCACAGGTGAGGATCATTGGTGTGGATTGGGCTAATTTACCATTCAAAGTGAAACAACTGCAGAAACAGCTGATTGGGTTTGTGTGGAAGAAAAGCAGCAGTCATTTTAAATCCAAGGAGCTGTTTCTTCACTTGTTTCACTTTGAATGGTAATTTAGACCAATCAACCACAATACCCCTCACCTGATTGCCAGCACCTGGTTTCTGTGGAGCAGTCAATCCGAATAATCAGTTTGTGCAACACTGCTCTGTAGTATTGTAACCATTAAATAATGCTGATATTTTCAATTGCATTTTAGTTCAGAAGAAGCAAAATCCTCACAAAAGAAGGTAACTAGTACTTATTTACTAACCCACAGTATAACACTGCATTCATTGTGTACCCTTGTTTATAAAGGAATAGTCTTAACCTTTCCTTCTTCTGTTCCAGCACAAGGTTCTTCTGCGTCAGTTTAGCATAGGTGATGAAAGGCTTCAGAATCGACAACCAATTAGGAGCAATGATGAAAGTGAGTATGGAAAGCAGGCTGTGTTTAATACCCAGTTTTAAGCTGATCAGCATTATATGTTTTTCTGACACATTCTTCGTTCTTTTTCTAGTTCTATTTAAGGTGTACTGTATAGACCACACTTACACTACAATCCGTGTGGCAGTAGCGGCTTCAGTGAAAGAAGTGATCACTGCGGTAGCGGATAAGCTGGGCTCAGGGGAGGACTTGATCCTAGTCAAGCTGAGTTCTGGAGGAGGTAGGAATCTCAACTCATTTGGGTGAAATCTTACCGGTGATCATAGTTGGAGTAGTGGTGGTGGTGGCGGTGGCTGGTATTTCCTTGGAGGAGTAAATACCAGTCCTCTAAGGAAATACCACAAGTACATTTACATTACTGTACAACAGAATTACAAATCTAAATATCCTGAACCCAGTGCTGTACAATATATCAGTAATATTGCCAGTAATACTATATTGTGTTTTTTTCTATATTTTACAGAGAAGGTTGTACTGAAGCCCAATGAAATTTCGGTGTTTACCACCCTCAGTCTCAATGGACGACTGTTTTTCTGCCCAAGAGACCAGTATGATTCACTGGTGCGTATCTATGTTACAAAAAAACAGTTGTGGCATTTCAGAAGGCATCTTTAATTAATTAGATCATAGGTTGTTGCGTGGTTTATTAACTATTTTAATATTTAACACAAGAGCCTATGATCCGTCGCTGGTTTATAGGATTGATTTTAAATGTACAATTGTTAAAATCAGTGCTCAGCTAACTGCTTTTAAGGTTAAAGCACATGCTTAGGCATGCTTCAATTGAATATTATGCATGTAATACATTACACATTATGTTTTTGTAAGTTCCAGTATCTAGTTTATTACAATAAGACCGGATGTTGGTGGCTCACAAGAACAATCTGTATTATACACGGTAGTATGTATGACACACTTGCAGATTTAAGCTGTATCTTGATAGTTATTCACCCAGTTGCTGTTAGTCTTGGTGTGGGCATTCTTTAACACAACTGCTTTTATCTTTGAGGAGATTCTGTTGACACCTATTTTGACAAACAACCACAGTCAGTTCTGTCTTGTTTAAAATGCCTTCCTTTCTTTACAGACTCCCCTACCAGAGCAGGAAGGTCCTTCAGCTGGATCAATGGGAACATTTGAGCTGATGAGTTCCAAAGACCTGGCTTACCAAATGACTATATATGACTGGGAGCACTTCAGCTGTGTGCATGAGGTACAGTTAAGTACCCGTTTTCAAACAGCTGGCTGTGAAGTAACTGTAACTACAGTAAGACACAAACCAGAAACAAAGTGCTGCATGTACCGTCAGTGTCGGCCCCCTATTAAACATATAGTTCTGATTTCAAAGTGCCTGTCAGATGAAAATCCATTCAATATAATTAATGGTGCCAGCTCATTTTTAAGGTTTTTAGGGGGTTTTTTTTTTTTTTTTTTGTAAGTTTCACAATTTAATTCCATTAAAACTTTCGTTCTACAGCGTGAGCTGATATATCACACGTTTGGAAGACACAATTTTAAGAAGACCACCGCTAATCTGGACCTGTTCCTGAGACGGTTTAACGAGCTGCAGCTGTGGGTGGTGACGGAGATTGGTCTGTGTTCCCAGCTCGGCAAGCGAGTTCAGCTGATTAAGAAATTTATAAAGATAGCCGCACAGTGAGTATCCCTTTTTACTGTTTTGTAAATTGAGTGGTACTTGGTACTTGTGATACCAATAAGAATGTATTCGGAAAATAGCAAAAGCAGTAATGCTGGCCTTTTTTTCTGTTACGTTTCAGTTGCAAGGAGTATAAAAATCTGAATGCCTTTTACGCTATCATCATGGGGCTGAGCAACGTAGCCGTGAGTCGCCTGACACAGACATGGGAGGTGGGTACAGCATTGTGCACTTTTCTGAAGTTTAAAAAAAAAGCAACAGGCCCACTAATGTTTCCTTTTCTATCCACAGAAACTTCCGAGCAAGTTTAAAAAATTCTACTCGGAATTTGAAAGCTTAATGGTAAGTTTTGTTTTTTTTTTTATATCTGTTTTTTTCATTTCCTTGTAGAGTGGTTTAGGTGCACAGCTTTGACAGTAAAGGTTATTTGGAGAATGTTTCATTATACAGTGAACTCTCCTTTCCTAATAAAGACCAGGTCACCATTGCGGCCACTCTGTCAGTGCCTTTCCATCTGTAGAGCTCACTCTCTTAGGACCAGCTCTATATTCAAATCATATTGCTCATTCCCTTGGTGGTCATTATTATTTTATTATTATTTATTTCTTAGCAGACGCCCTTATCCAGGGCGACTTACAATTGTTACAAGATATCACATTATTTTTTACACACAATTACCTTATTTTTACATACAATTATAACAGGTCATAATAATAGGATTCCACTGTATAGAGCAGTTTATGAGCAAAGGGACAGTTTATACTGTCTCGTTATTATATTGTGCTGAAACATCAGGTTTACATTTGTTTGCCAACATGTTGATACTCTCTTCCCAGGACCCATCCAGAAATCACAGGGCATACAGGCTGACTGTGGCCAAACTGGAGCCGCCAATCATCCCCTTCATGCCCCTGCTTATAAAAGGTAAGTCAAATGGGGATCAAACTTTACAAGTTCCGCAAACTTTCTAGATACGTTCTACCGTAGCTGAACTAAAACCGCTACGGTTTTGACTTTGTACAGTACCATTTGCAGTCTGTTGCAAAATAATGTAATGGAAATGTTTATATAGATATCTATCTACAATTCAGCAACCAGTTATAAGTTAATCAATACACTGCAGCCTAGGGTTGCGATTTATGTTTTAATGTTAATTGTAATAAGTTATGAGATGTTCTAGTTGAAAATTGCAGAATGGGTTTGCTATTTCCTTCTGTTGTAGATGTTCTCTTCTGGAACAGATGGATATGTTTGATATTGTGTGGTTTTATAATGAACCATGTAAAAATAAATAAATAAAATGCCTGGAGTCAGTTTGACATAAATATACTTTTGTAAAAATATCGAACTGTGAAGGCTATTAAATAATAGAAGTACACAATATGCATGCTGTCTGGTTTTATATTTGAACACTGGTCACATAGATTACCATGTTACAGAAATGCCATACATTTGTTATATTATTTGTAGTGTTTAATGTATAGTTCTTTTTCTGTTTTAGACATGACTTTCACCCATGAAGGCAACAAGACGTTTATTGACAATCTTGTCAATTTTGAAAAAATGGTAAGTGATTTTATGTACTTAATACGACTGATCATACACCATGATTATAAATGTTGATGATTTTGACATGTCATTTACATGCTTCAATCAAACAGACATCATGAAATAGGCTTTGTGTTTAACAGTGTTTTACTCTTGTCGTTTTGCAGCGTATGATTGCAAACACAGTCAGGATAGTGAGATACTGCAGAAGTCAACCTTTCAGTAAGTAACTGAGCAAAAGAGTACTTGTCTTTGTATTGTCTTATTCATCAGCATGCTATAAAACAAACTATTAAAATATAATGAATCAAGTAATGTGTGGGTTTGGTGCCAGAGCAGGATTCTAAATATCTAAAATCTGCAAAAGGTTTTAGTAATAATGGAAATATGAGCTTTCCTCGAAACAGAAAAGAGCAAGGGCCTTTTATACTGGTGGACAATGTCAGGGTAAACCAATCCGAACAGAATAGGGGGATCAACAGTGTCTGAAATTAAGGTCATAAAGCAAAAAACAAGACACATCTCATTTATAAAAGTTGGCAGTTGTGAGGGAAGGCTAAATAAACATATTTTCTAAGGCTTACATTTGTTACTGATTTTTAAATATATTTTAATGTTTTTTTGCCAGATTCGGATGCATCACTTGCAAACAAGAATCACCAGGAAGTGCGAAGTTACATTCGACAGCTCAATGTAATTGACAACCAGAGGACTTTATCCCAGCTCTCTAACAGACTAGAGCCTCGCCGCTCGTAACTCATCCCCAGACTGCAACGCCATCCGTGGGGGTCCATGACAGCACTTATGCTGCTATTGCACTACCAAAAATCAATGATGCTTGTTATTTATCTGTCGTATTACTGAGGTATTCAGTATGACTGCATTCAAAAAATGGTCCCATAGCTAGATATTTAACTTGCTGACTTATTTCATTTTCATTTTTTTTTTTTTTGCATTTTTGGATGCCAAGGACTTGAAATACAAACGCACAAGATTAGAGTTTGACCTTGGCATATATTTATATAGTTTGTTGTAAAGATATATTTCTTGGGCAATGAACTTACTGTGTTTGTTTCCTTTTTAATATGTGGCGGAATATTTTTTTTTACTAGGAATCTCCTTCAGGAAATACATTTTCAGCATTCAGCACTTAAAGATGTATTGTAGTGTAAATCGAAATCACATTTACAGACCCTCAGTTTAATGTGGCTGTGACATTATAGGTATAGTGCCAAATCTGTTCATTTATTATGTTAACTTTAGCATGTAATTAATTCAGAGTTTTAAATATGTAATATCTAACTACACCTCCCCTGTAGACAATGTGTGATGTATCTATTATCTAAAAGCTTTGTACTGTATGTGTATTCTGTAAATAATATATACCTATTAAATGTATTTGCTGAAAACATTTTGAAGATGCCAATCAATTTAATTTTCAACTTTTAAATATGATATGAATTCGGCCCACTCTTTTAATTGCCCATATTTTCATATATAGAACAGATTTTCATATACTCTTTATTACAGATTAGGTATATCAGTAATGGAACTAATCATAAACTGAACAGAATATTACATATCCTACATGTTAATAAGGTAATTAAGATGAGAATACACTCTCCATATTCAGCATGAAGACAAAGTATGTGCTAAGGTAGCCTTTCTAATCAGCATAGAATACAGGTATATACTTATTCCAATCTGTGTCAGAGTTGTCAAGATTTAAATGCATTAAGAATTGGAGTCCTATAAATGTGGAACATCTTAATGTCCCTAATAGCCTGTTTTAGAAGCAATCATAGAAACTGTGAAAAAGCATGTGAAAGATCATGACCTCAGAGCTTCTCTCCACTTGCTAAGCTCTAGTTAATCAGAAACCCTGCAGCCTAACTCCAGCAATAAATCTACATATTAATACAGGAATGGTAAGTGTCCTGTGTGCAGTCACACTATTAGTACAAGAAATATTAAAAGACCTATTCAGTCACAGCAACATAAACAATGCCTGCATATGCGTGGTCTGTTTAGTAAAATGATACAAAGATAACAAGCTTTAATTTGCTTAATACATTTATTTCCATTCATTTTACGTCTGATAAAGGTTTAGATGAGAACTTATGGACTGGAAATGTAAGGATTGCAAGACACAATTTATGTTACTTCACACATAAGCATGGCCTTGACCTTATGATTGATGGTTTACATTGTTCGAGAAGTAGTGTTAATGACTTTGGGTCTCAGACAGGTTTCGGAGCTGTATAGTCCTATTTAGAAGAATGTGTTGTACAGAACCCTTCTGACACTCCTCCCTTCACCCAATATCAAGAAGATTATTGTGATCATCACAAATAACTTCACAGGCACGAGAGTGCCATCTGCTTTATCAAAGGCAACATAAGGAACAAGCAGAGTTCATGATGCGTAATAATATCTCTTAATGTTTTTAAACACATTTAAATGAATTAATTTATTCATAGAATTAACCTGAAATAATTACTCACATTTGGGTAAAAGTCTCAGTTCTGTAAGTTCCTGGGGGCACGAGGTAGTGCATTACAAACAAACTTAAATAGAAACACATTTACAAAACAAAATTGTGCAAATGAAAAATTGTACCTGCTGTACATAAACTAGTCTTTCCATTTCTTTCCGGCAAGTGGCGCTGTTGTATCCTGGATCTGTCTTGTCGTGGGTGGTGGAAAGGTTCCAATTCTGGTTGGGAAAGAACATAGAAATCAAAATACGTAGCTCAAAAAGTTATCTAGGCGAGTCGTCATCGATCACGAGAGGTTATTTTGCAGAGCCCAGGTAGTGATATATCTTATACAACAACAACAACAGAATCGGGGCTAGCAGAAGATACATTACAAGTAAAAAGGTATGGATTAATAACTTAGCTTGCTTATTTTTACCACTTGCATTTCCGGTGTGTGGAATTTAAAGCATAAAAAAATTAACCTTAGTTTCAACTCAAGTGACAAATGAAATAATGCTGTAAAACGTGAAAGGAAAATAGATGGATAATACTCTTTATATTGTGTATTTAGTTTCTGAAGTGATTTTTGACACACGAACTACTGTTTAATTTTTAATTTTTAATTGCCATGTGACTGAATTGCAGCATCTTTGTTCAATATACTAGAGCATTGTTTTAGTTTGGTGCAAGGTGCTTTTCCTTGTTAAATGAGCTGTCCTTACAGGTAGCACCAAATCTTCCTGTTAGGACACTGCACTCTGAATGGTTATCATAGTATTGTTAATAAAACACCGAAATCCTAAACGTAAGACTTAAGGTCAGTATCCTATACTGCAGCCATTACACTTCTAAGTAGTTCATGTTTGGCAGTGAATAAGCGTTTTTGTTACTTTAAAAAAAGTGACCAGAGGTGCTGATTTCCTCAGTTGTCCTGACAGGAACATTTCGTGGTACCTTTGTGCACTGCACAATATGACATACTAGTTTTTGGCAACGAAGTGTGTAATACAAATAATAATACTAATTGTGTCTTCCTTGGTTATTCGGTGTTAAATAACCTATCACAGATACATGGTAATCTTTGATCACCCCCCCCCCCCCCCCCCCCCCCCCCCCAAAAAAAAAGTAAATAAATAAATAAATAAATAAATAAATAAATAAAAATAAATGGATATAATAAAGACATTAAAGAAATAAACTGGTCATCTCTAGCAAGTTAGGTGAAGCTTAACATCCTCCTGGAGGAGTGTGGAGTAGTGGTTAGAGCAAGGTACTTTACTTAGATTGCTCCAGTAAAAACCCAACTATATAAATGGGTAATTGTATGTAAAAAATAATGTGACTGACTAATTGGATGAACCTAATGGCCATTCTCACATGGCTCCTTCCTGTATCCTCCTGACAGCATTTACAATGCAAACATACCAACGCTGCATTGTAAACTACTCACCCAGATAGCCATTTTAGTGTGTGAGAGGTTTGGCAATACTGGATCCTGGAAAACCAGGAACTTAATTTGTATTGCTTTCACATCAGTTGTGAAATACCATAAGACTACATTTTCTGGGTGGCCAATGATTTTTTATGTTCTGTTTGCATTCAGCTTGTCTTACCCGTTGTACGGTATTTTTATAATTGTTTTAAATGGAGGAGTCATATCTTATTCTTTGTTATCTCCCTTGCCATTCTGTGAATAAGCTGTTCTCAATCGGTGCTACATTCTTCTGTGACTAAAGTGAGTGTTGGTTTATACTTGAACCCTGTGTATTAAAAGAAATGTTTCCATAATGAGGTGCAGTACAGGGGACAGTTTCTCTGAAGTGTGCATTAGAGTTCCTGGGTAGCACAATAACAGCTCGGCTTGGTTTTTTCCATGTTTCCTGAGTAGCAGGATGAATTGTTAAAAATGTGTACAGCACCTAGAAGTAAGGGTGGTGCAGAGCTAATTATAAAATGAATAGCAGGAAATCACAGAGATCTATCATTTCCTTCTGTGGTAATAGAAATATTGCCTGCAGTGCTAGAAGATTATTACAATTGAATTGCAGGTGTCTGGCTCTTTGAAAGCGATAATCGCTTAGTTTCGTGATACAATAAGTGGATCAAGTTTCCTAGATATTGGTAGTCAACATTCTTTCTCTTAGACAGAATAATAATACAACGTGTCTTACTTGCACATGCAGTCTGTAAGCTTTGGCTACTGTGCTAGTTTTCAGCCAGTTATAAGATATTATATCTATCTTAGAACAAGACCCAACTTCATGGATACTAAAAGTATAAGGGAAATGGACACTGCACTGCTATGTGTGTTTTTATTTTTATTTTGAATGTTGGTCAAATGAGAAGTATGTTTATAAGTTATTTTCCAAAGTGAATGAAAAGGTTACCCTATTTTAACATGTATAGGAAACCTGTTTAGCAACCTATTCCCCTACTCTACCTTCTGCTCTTTAAAATGTATTGGGAGGTGAAGGGGTGAGAGAGGGGTAAGGGGTTGTGAGTGGGTGAGAGAAGAGGTGGAGGTCTAGAACATGCCAGAATATTCAGTTGCTTCAGCGTGTATATTTTGTGCAAAGTGATCACAGCACAGAGAGAATGCATGCTTGGGATTCCAGAAGCCTTAGCTCACAGTTTAGTTTCCCATTTGTCAGAGCCTGAAATCGCAGGTCCTCAGCTGGTGTTATACTATTTGCTGGAATACCCTGAGTGGGCTGATGTTACTGTAGATTAAAGTGGAAAGTCTAGAAATATCAGAGGACTGTTCTGTTTGGGCCTTGCCAATGACTTGTTGAGACAATAAGCACAGCCTTGAAAACACTGTGAGTACTGGGTCTCAAAATGTTGCTTTTCTGTTGGCTGTTGAACAAGTACTGTAGGTGTGCTGTAGAGAATTGTGTTTTGATCGGTTTATATGAAACAGTCTGGTTACTAACATTCTTCTCTTTCTGCTTCCCCAGAACTTGCATTGGTACAAGTGTCATTATGAGATGTCGTCTCTCAGTGCCTCGTTTGTGCAAATCAAATTCGATGACATTCAGTTCTATGAGAACTGCGGTGGTGGAAGCTTTGGAAGTGTTTACAGAGCAAACTGGAAATCGCAGGACAAAGAGGTGGCTGTGAAGAAGCTTCTTAAAATTGAAAATGAGGTGGGAGTTATAATTGCTTGTGCTTTTTGCCTGCAGTTTGTAATTGAAAGTATAATAACCACGTTAATTACTCTTCTTTTTAAACGGGTAGTATTAACTTTCATACCCTGTAGTTTTCTAATCATTAAAGTCCCCCTTTACTTGAAAGCTAACTTCTGAATACTAATAGTTATATTTAATATTGCTGCTTCATAATTGCATGATTTCATGCAAAGATGTGCATACAGTAAATGTTTCTTCGGTAAAAAAAAAAAAAGGTAACAATGAAAAGAAGGATTTACCACATAACTGCATCACTTAAACCCCTGTTCAATCAGGGGTTTTATTAGCAACTAAATTGCGTATGATTATTTTGTATTTATATTCATATTTAAAAATGAAGAAAAAGCACTTCCTGATGGTCTTTCTGTACATTGGATCAATACATACCTGCGGGCAGTATAAGTGACAGATTGATTTGTTTGCTCCATAAAACAAAATCGCAATAAACAATTAGTCAATATAAAGTTCTAGGACTGGGGTTTAGTAATGTATTTCTGCATTGGGTAGCTGTGGGTTCGGATTGTGATATGAGCTTGTAGGGGTTACTCTCTCAAGTAGATCCCCTGACCCAGGGTATAAGCTTATGAGAAGTCTTTGGCTATTAGAAGCCTGCAGCAACTATTTATTTGTTAATGATAACCATTTTCAACAGCAGCAGTACCTTAACAGATAGCCAAGTAACAAGTGAACCATACTGTAAATCCCGTTCTGTGAGTTAATAGGATTGGAATTACATTAAATGGTCGAGGCAGTGGATCTGCACTTCGGTTATACAGTAGCAGGAGTAGGCTTGTGATGTACAATAGAAGCTTCTTCTAGTGCAAGCTAAGTGTTGCTGTAGCATACTTTGCATGTTATAAGAATCTTAAGCGTGATATCTGGTTATAGTCTTCCCCAACTAAATTCTCATCAGTGTGCGCTCTGTAAGAGGAGTTTGTTTCTGTGGCCTCGGTATAAAAGGTGGATATTTGGCTATTTCCTGACTGTCTCAGACTTTACAAGGTACCCTTCTGATACCCATTCATACAGTAACTGCATGCTTACAGGGTTTAAACCCACAACCTTGCACGCTACAGCCACATGCTCATCAGTGGTTCATCTGAAATGGTACATTTTCACCGCTGAACTGATAGCCTGTATGTATAAATATAGATGTATAATGTAAATATGCTGTCTTATACTATTTTGTTCCTTTTATTTTCTGTGCAGGCAGAAATTCTTAGTGTTCTCAGTCACAGGAACATCATCCAGTTCTACGGAGCGATTCTTGAAGCACCCAACTATGGTATAGTAACAGGTAAGATTTAACTTGAATCTTCAATACAGCTATTGCACTGACATGCATTTGTTTGTGTCGTGATGAGTATATAGAATACAAGAATAAGAAACTAACCAGCAGTCAATATACTGTTTTCTAAATCAAAGAACACATTTACAATACATACCATCATTCATACAATTGCTGCTGTCTCTCCGTAATTATAAGCTTAAAGTTAAAATAAATCGCTGTCTCTCTTTTTATAATGTCAAAGCTTATTGAAAAAAAAAAAAAAAAAGTAGTTCATAGTGCAATATGATAACCATGACAATTCTGTACTACTCAGATTTCTAATGTGATCACAATGTTACAGAGAAGATGAAAGAAGACTTATCGTAGTGACCTGTCAGCTAGTTAGCAGCTAGAGGGGAAGTTGAGGTTGGTGCAGTAGCAGCTCATTTGAAGAGCATTGTTGCTGTCACCTATTCATTAACCTGCCCTGCTCCAGACAGAGCACACATCTTCTACAGCACCTTTCCTCACAGTGTCAACTCACAGACATTGACAGCTCGGTGTCTGGCCACTAAAAGGGCACATCACCATCGATCAAGTTTTTTTGCACAGTATCTCTCTTACATTCCAATCAGCAAAACATCCTGACAGGTCTTTTTTGTTTATTTATTTTTATTCTTTTTAGTTATTTGGCATTCATTGCTTTTATACACTTTTCAAAGCTCAAAAGATATTCCGCCTTTAATAGCTATGAGAATTGTAAGAGCACTTTATGGTATTGCTTTGTTTTTTGCATCATTATTAATATACTCATTTATTTAAATAAATGTGTTTTTCTAGCATTTAAGTCTTAACATCATCTAGTTTAAAAGTGAAATTCCAATAAGTGTAAATACATGTCAATAATAAAATGTAATCATTAAAAACTAGGGCAGCTGTGCTGGTAGGGCTCTAGTTTCAAAAGTATCCAAGTCAGTAAAGTGATATTTAGGGCACCAGGGCACAGGTGGGTATAAGGGTTGCCCCTGATGCATCTTCCTGTAGAATTGTAATTTACAGGCCTGTCTTGATCACATGGTGCGTTAGTGGAGAACCCTTATTCATACTGTGGTAACTCCTCATATTTCCTTTGCAAGGCGTCCTGGTGCTACACATGAACTGGACTGTCCTTCCATGAAAACTTCTGATACTACAACTTACTGAACTGCTTAATCACTCTGTATATGAATGATTATTGCATTATATTTCTGAGCCTTTTGCATTTGCCACAAGGAAGCTCTTGTTCCAAATGTCTGTCACATTGTATTTCTTTTTCATTTCCGGTGACATTGTGATTTTATTACAAGAAGCAGTAGATTGCCAAGGAAATGACTGCACCCTTTATCAAGGCAGAATCTAATTAGCACTGGGGAAACAAAGAATGACTGTCCCTGGCATGCCCTGGACATTTCCACATTCATCAGCACTTTATACATTCTCTTCAACTACCTGATTTACCACAGGGCCGTGGTTACTGCTTTCCTACAAGTAATATGTATGAATAGTAAAGTAAAATAATGTCATTTTAGCAGTAGTGTACTTGTAAAACTAGTTTTAGGAGATGTGCAGTATAACAGAGATATACGTTGTTGTTTTTTTTGACCATTTTCTAAAAATGGCAATTCTTTTAAAGTTTTGTGAATTGCTTGTCATTATTTATGAGATTGGTTATCCTTATTTTGAGTGGATTGAATGATAATATTTTATACAAAGAATAATCTGAGATTCAGCATCTATTGTAGTTGAGTCCAGGTTCCTTTACCTCTGTTTCAGAACAGGGGTACTAGAAGGTCTGTTGGATTGTGTAAGACATTGCCCCATGATTTATGGGTACAAGGTCTGTATTGCAATAAACCACAGTTCGCAGGATATCAGCACCCCTGTCATAGACGTGAGGAGGACTTGCATGGATACAGCTAGTGATGAACCTAATGATCCTTGCGAACCCGGTCAGACGAACCAGCGTAAGAGAGAAAAGAAACTCAATGGGCACAATCCTTGAGTTAAATGGCCAAGAGCTTGTGAGAACTGCATGGGACACAGTAATCACGGATCTCTGTTTTGCATTGGAAAGGTTAAGTGGAGCAGTTGAAAAGAAGCTGCATAAATTTGGGGACATCATCTATGCATATGGAAGCGAGAGATTTGGAGTTGAAAAAGTACAAACTATTCCTGGAAAGTCTAGACGGCAGCAGGAGATTAAACGCTTAGTTAGAGAAAGGAGGCAGCTGAGGAAGCAATGGAGAAGAGCACAACAAAGTCAGAAGGAGTGACTCAATCTGTTACAAAGGGTCATAAAAGATAAGCTTGCAACATTGTGCAGAGCTGAGCACCTACGGAAATGCTACAAAAAGAAGGAGCGTGCGAGAACTAACTTTTATAAAGATCCATTCAAATTTGTAAAGAAGTTAATTCACCAGTGAGAAAAATGGCACACTAAAATAATCTAAGTTTGAGCTGGAGAGATATTTGGAGGAAACACATACAATTCAAAAAGGCAGGAGCCTATGTCAATTCCTTCAGACATCCCAGCAATCAATCCACCAGAATACCAAATGGAAGACTGTGCACCTAAGTGGAAAGAAATAGAGCAAGCTGTGAAAAAAGCAAGGGTGTCATCATCTCCAGGGCCTAATGGAGTTCCATAAAGAGTATACAAGAGTGCTTTTGGAGTTCTACGAATCCTGTGGAAATTGAAAGTGGCATGGGGAAAAACAGGTTTTACCAAGAGCATGGCGCTGAGCAGGTGGAGTCTTTATACCAAAAGAAAAAGATTCAAGCATCAGTCAGTTTTGCCCTATTTCCCTGTTAAATGTAGAAGGCAAGATTTTCTTCAGCATTATTGTTCAGAGATTGTCTGCTTACCTATTAAAGAACTGCTTCATTGACACTTCAGTACAAAAAACGGGCATTCCAGGTTTCCCAGGATGCTTAGAACACAAGCACGATCTGACATTCCTGGATTTGGCTAATGCATATGGTTCAGTGCCACATGAATTTCTTTGGACAGCATTTGATTTTTTCAGTGTACCGATGACAATAACAAATTTAGTGAAAGCTTACTTTGGAGATTTGCAATTTTGTTTTTCAACTTCAGAATTCAGCACTACATGGCAATGCCTAGAAGTTGGAATAATGGCAGGATACACCATTTCTCCACTGGCTTTTACCATGGCAATGGAAGTAATTGTTAGGGCATCAAAATGGGTAGTGGGAGGAGAGCGCTTGGCTTCTGGAATGCGACTACCACCAATTCGAGCATGGATGACATGACAACAATTCAATTTGTAATTGCAATTCAAGCCCACTGAATCAAGGAGTATCTCTATAATTAAAGGTAAAGTAGATAAAAGTTTCTACATTAATGGTGAGGCAATACCAACAGTGTCTGAGAAGCCAGTGAAAAGTCTTGGGAGATAGTACGACAGGGATCTAAAGGACACTGTTTGTGTGGGAGAAGTTAGACAACAAGCAGCGGAAGGGTTGAAGAGCATAGACAGCAGCGCTTTACCCAGCAAACTGAAACTCTGGTGCTTTCAGTTTGGTCTACTGCCAAGGCTGCTGTGGCCACTGACTGTGTATGAGGTTTCTTTGACAACAGTTGACGCTGGAAGCTTTAATCAGTTCATACGTCAGGTAATGGTTGGGAGTTCCACGCTGCCTCAGCAGATCGGGACTTTATGGTAAAGGAATACTGCAGCTACCAGTCTCTGCACTAACCGAGGAGTTTAAATGCACCAAGGTCCGACTGGAAATGACATTAGCAGATTCACACAACAAATGCGTAAGGGAGGCAGCACCTATGTTGAAATCTGGAAGAAAGTGGGCAGCAAAGAAAGCTGCGGAAGATGCAAAGGCTGCCCTTCGAATCGGTGATATTATGGGGCAAGTTCAGCCTAGAATAGGCAGTCTTGGTCTCAGTTCAGCTCCTCATACATGGCACAAGGCAACCCCAGCTCAACGGAGGAAGTTGGTAGTCAACGAGGTGCAAAAGCAGGAAGAGAGGATGAGGTGTGTAAAGCCCATTTCCTAGGCCAAGCAGGGAGAATGGATGAGATGGGAGAGTGTGGAACAGCGCAACATCGGCTGGCAAGACTTATAGACAATGGAACAGAGCAGGATAAGTTTCCTCATTAGATCAATATATGATGTTCTCCCATCACCACAGAACCTAAACCTCTGGGTGGGTGAGGATCCCTCATGTCCTTTGTAAGTAAAAAAGGAAAAATATTAAAGTTCGGGGAATCTTATAGGACTTTTTCTTCATTTTTATGTTTTTGGTACAGGTACCTTGTTTTAGTAGCAGAATCTGATTAAACGTGACCTAAGTGTACGTAGTTGATTGTGCTACAAACTCCACTATTTGGTACCAAATGCAGTGGCAGAAAATGTTTTTTAGAGGATAAGTTTGTGTTGAATAAATCAAAGTTGGTTAAAATATGTGACTTCCAAGTCTTAAAGGTTTGGCTAATTTAGGGTTAAAAATACAAAACAAAATAAAACAAAACAGTATTGTGCGTAGTCCACACTGAGGCTCATAATTGGTGCAGACTGATCAGATATTCACAGCTGCTGTCTGGCTTTGGCACTGAAGGTTAAACGGTGTAAAAGAAATCTGTGTTTGAGGTTACCAGTCAGAGGGTCAGCCTCTAATAGAAATGACTATTTACAGTTGACTGAGGGTTCCGCATTTGCCGTAAAAGTGTATACTTGTGTGTACCAAATGACTGCTTATATGTTTATGTGCATTTTGATACATGCGAAAACTTCATAAGCCTCTAAAATGGTATTGTTTTAATTGCATTTCTAGGTTCTTGTTAATATGAACAAAATATATATTACTACATAGTACAAATATATATTGTAGAAGTAAAGTTGGGCATATTTAAAGCATTCCCAAAGTCCCTGTTACATTTTAATGTACAGTTTAGTTTACTGCAGGAAGTGTACAAGTTTACATGAATGTGTAAGAGTTGAGTTTAAAAGCAGCGCTTTGAGTGGATGCTATAGAAAATCTGTAAGTAATTTAAGAACTCTCTTGTATGTAATTTGTAATGGCATGCTGTATAAGAGGGCACTGAATTCGCTTTTGAGACTGTTTGTTTATTGTTTCAATATTTATGTGACGTCTGTTTTCTTTCAGAGTATGCTTCAGGAGGGTCTTTATATGACTACCTGTCTAGTGATGAAAGTGACAAAATGGACATGGGCCATATCATGACCTGGGCAATGGAAATCGCCAAAGGTAGGTTTTCATAGAAGTTCATGTTATCTACATGACAACAATGTATGAGGCTGGAAAAAATATTAGTAAAGCCTACAGTATTAATGCTATATATCTTCTATGTCATTTTTAAGAATTAGCTGAGGTCATATAACAGTTTATTTTCTGTGAGAGTAATACTTTTGAAATGAAGTTAAGTGGCAAAACCAAACTTGTTAGTTGATCTAGATAAATACAGACCCTATGTCAACTATGCCATCAGAACTATTGGGTGATATGCTATTTATGCATGCAAGCCTACACATTATTAACGTGTTGAAATGTAGTAAGATGATGACAATTCTTAATTACTGTACTATATAGAACTGTAGCTGGACAGAATCTAAGGAGTTTTACTGTATATCCATGATTCTGTGAGGATATTGTGAGACCCTGGAATGAGACCTATAGGATTCCAAAGGACACTAACACTGGTTAATACCATGTTGATATTTCACTTTGCCAATCAAAGTAATACATATGCTGTATGTAGATAAAGATTACATATTTAGCGTAAGAAAGAGCTAACACTTCTTTTGTAAGTAATAAAATCTCATTTTTGTGGTTGTAGTTGTCTTCCCTTTCCAGAATAAAGAAATGTTTATTGTAACTTTACACAACTGTCTGTAGGTTTGGATATTAATTCATAATGGAGTGTATGTGTAAAGCTTGTCTTGGCATCACACTGAATGTAAACTAAAAGGAAACCTTTTCTTTCTATGTTTCCTGTTAGGAATGCATTATCTACACATGGAAGCGCCAGTGCGGGTAATCCACAGAGACCTCAAGTCCAGGAATGGTAAGAACAGCGTAAATGGTGTCTCATGTTCTAGGCCTTTTCATTTCAAAGTGTTTTCTCCACTCTTTAATTCCTTTTTTTTGAAAGGAGGAAAAAAAAATCTTATTGTACAAAATGCAAATACCTTGAGAGTGCTAAAGAGAACTCTGATTTATATCACTTAGTTGTGTGGATGTAAGTTTGTACAATTACTGGAGCAGGTGTTTCACCTCTTTCAAAAAACAGTTCATTAAAGACTGGAGTAATCGCTTTGAAAATACATCTCATTGTGTTATATTGATATGGCTAAGACTATGTATATGGAACGCATTGGTTTTTCTAAACAATGACTCTGCTTGTCTGTGGTGTCAAAAAGCCTATGTTCCCCAAGTCTTAGGTTGCTGGACAAGTTTATGCCGGAGCTATTCACGGATCCCAGCATTTAATTGCATTATTTATACAATAAATAGAAACTGTACGTGTTACTAGGTGAACTTTGTAAAAAGCTGTTAAGTTAGCATTTGCAGAAGAGCGTATTGTGAGTTTTTGAGTATTTCCCCACTATGGTAGTGGAGAGATAGACAATTACTTATTAGACCAAGACAACCCTAAAATGGCACACTCCTTTTCCATTGGCGAGTACAATGACTGAGTGGTCAAGCTGACAAGCCCTGGTTTACTGTATTAAAATTATAGCTTTTCACACAATTGTCACTTTTTCTTTTATTCTATATTCTTTTAGCGGGCAAGTAGTAATTTGTAACAGCATTGTGGTCATTTGCATGTCTGCTACTGTATTGTTATTAACTGTGTAACTGTTTTTATTTCTATTCCAGTGGTGGTAACAGCGGATCGAATACTGAAGGTGTGTGGATTCATTTTCGAACCTTTATTATATTTAATTATGGTATACCATGATGTCTAAGTTGAAAAAATCCTAAACATCTTTTTTGTATTTGCTAGATCTGTGACTTCGGTGCCTCAAGGTTTCACTCCCACACGACACACATGTCACTGGTGGGAACCTTTCCGTGGATGGCTCCAGAAGTAATACAGAGCCTGCCAGTGTCTGAGACGTGCGATACATATTCATATGGTGTGGTGAGTGATGTCTGGACTGTAACCCTTATAGCACCTGAAACAATATTTTTATGTGTTCTGCAGTATACTACGTGAAAGACTGTGGTAGGTTGACCTTCTAACAATGTTATAACACAGGTGAATGCACAAGCTAAAACATAAAATGTAGTGTATTCTGTTAAGTAAGGTAAACCGCGAAACTACGATGCATATTTACCATTGAAAACTGCAGCAGTTCTTTTAAATATATTGGAAAACATTTCACCACGTCAACTGTTTGTCTGTCTGTTTGTAAGTATGTATGTACATATGGCAGTGTACATGGTGATCTACTTTGTCATGCTAATTCTAATTATATTTTGAATTTACAGCCGTGGCGTGGATGTTTGTTGCTAAATCAAATTACGTTTCCGTGAGGTGCAGTACACTATTTGTTTTTTCTTCTAATTTGAACTGGGGCACATTAAGTGGCTTATTGCTTCCCGTAACTGAGTAGGCAGATTTGTAAACCGTCCGCATGCTCAGATTCCAAAGAGCTGATGGCAAGCATTACAAACTGTAGTGTGACAGACCACATGGACACAGACGCACAGCTTGTATGTCTGTACTGAAGCCCTCTATCTGTCATACAGCTAGTGCTTTCCCAGCTTCTGTTAAGGACGTGTTCCTGGAGTAGCAAAGTGTAAAGTATATGAACACTGCAGACCATGTAGGTCATGGGAACAGTTTGTTGTAACTTGAACTTAACCCTGATTTACAAATAATGCAGATCCAGTAAAAAGGGAGTTTGACATCCAGATAAAATCAATTGTGAGGGTATAGATTTTTTTCAGAACATTATTAGCTGGTTATGGTTTGTACACATATAAAGGTTTGTGCAAAATCGTTGACTTGCCTTACAAATAAGTTGTACAGTATAAAAAAAAATATGTAATTGCATGCTGAACCAGTTCCATAATGTCTTAGTCTTAGCCAAAACACTTTACTCCACAAAACATGTATGTGCAGTACCTCCAGTAAAGATAAACAAATGAATTGATAGTTGTTTCTCTATTTTCAGGTTCTTTGGGAAATGCTAACACGGGAGATTCCTTTTAAAGGCTTAGAAGGGTTGCAAGTTGCCTGGCTTGTGGTGGAGAAAAACGAGGTAGAGTAACCCCCTGTTTGATTGAAGGTTTTTAAACCTTCAGGAAATAGGATTCCAAAGGACACTAACACTGGTTAATACAATGGCTAAAGAGAACTCTGATTTATATCACTTAGTTGTGTGGATGTAAGTTTGTACAATTACTGGAGCAGGTGTTTCACCTCTTTCAAAAAACAGTTCATTCAAGACTGGAGTAAACGCTCTGAAAATACATCTCATTGTGTTATATTGATATGACTAAGACTATGTATATGGAACGCATTGTTTTTTCTAAACAATGACTCTGCTTGTCTGTGATGTCAAAAAGCCTAGGGCAGCAGTGTAGAGTAGTGGTTAGGGCTCTGGCCTCTTGACCAGAGGGTTGTGGGTTCAATCCCAGCCCTGGATAAGGGCGTCTGCTAAGAAATAAATAATAATAATAATCTGAATATTTTGCCATGGTTAAGAATAGAGAGTTGTAATCCTTTAACTCTGTATAGTATAGTGCCCACAGCGAAGAAAACATCAAATTGAATTCAATACAACACAAGAACTACTGTAACTTTGTCTAGCTGGATATTCGCAATGGAACGTTCTTTGGAATAGTCAAATTTCAAGACATCTGCCAGCATGAGTTAATAAATGCCTTTCTTTCTTTAGCCACTGGAACAATATGGGACATCAGTGAATGCCTTAGCAAAGTAGCACTATATATTAATCGGTGAATTACATCAAGCTTGCCTGTGTGTGTCTTTAATAAGCTGCTTTTTTAGCAGACGTATACACCATGTACCCTTAGCAACCAACAGCAAATACAGTAGTTTTGAAGAAGTCTATGTTGATATATGTAAAACTAAGATCATTCTCATGACTGGCTGGTTTCACAGACCCTATTAGCACTTATTTAGTTGTGCATGATTAGTGCGAATTGACCGTCAGTCATTCCACTTCCTTCATAGTGACTTTGCAATTACTACTCATTCCAGTTCATGACCTTTCCTTAAATATACCCTCCACAGGCAGCCATGGCAGACAGATCCACTGCACCATGTGTCAAAGAACATATAAATACATTTACATTTATAGACAGATCAACAAAGAATGTTTGCGGCCACAGAGGTCTGTTATACAAGACATCTCAGTTTTAAAAATAGAACACTTTTGTATAGGACGCTTATAATATGGTAAAAAAAAAAAAAAAAAATCAGTTTGTTTTTTGCTTTGCAGAGATTGACCATTCCCAGCAGCTGCCCAGCAAGTTTTGCTGATTTATTGAAGCAGTGTTGGGACGCAGATCCAAAGGTAGGTTGCTGTGTATTAAATTGATGCAGGAAGGCAGCTTTATATCAAACCTCAAATTTACACTGCATGCTTGGGGTGTAACTTCATTCTCCCTGCAATCAGCAGACTCTTAATCCTGGCACCGGCTGTCTTAGAAAACAAGTTATCTTGAATATATCCAGTTTCAAGACTTTGCATGCCCTGATGTGTATGCTTAGTGCTTAAAATATATTGTTTACAGCTGTATGGGCGTGCTTATGAATGTACTAGTTACAGAAATACAAGTAAGTTCAAACATAAATTAGACAGTAAGTTGACTCTTTGGTTGTTTTGTCAGCTTCTGGTTATTTATTTTTATTTTTTAAATAGCTATAAAAGTGTAAACCTAAATGAACATCCTATTGCTGCGTGTGTAGATAAAAGTCTTCACGACAATGAAGACATTTGGGCTCATTTTGAGGTTCAAAGACAGATTTTATTTGAGGAATAAAACATTCGCAACAGCATAAAAATAGCAATAAACCTCCATCTGTTGCTGTCAAGGAGCAGTTAAATATTTGTTCTTGGTCTATACCATTAAATAATTTGATTCCTCTCAAAAAATAAAATAAAATAATTGCCTTTGCCCTTGCTGTAATGATAAAATATGGTGTTTTTAATTGGAAGGAAATTCAAAAAATGTACTTTTAATGAAGGGGCTTTTTCAACACAACAAAGGAACAGTAGACAATCCAGGTCAGTAAAAATTGCTTTGGGGATAACCCCACTGTTAATAAATGACCGGACAAATATATCCAAGCAATCATGTTTGTGTTAAAAACAGTCACTAATGAGAGGGGTATATAAATCAGAGACTGTTTGCTAGCTCTTCAAGAGTGTTAATAGAATGCATTGACATGCCAGCCACTGTGGGCCAACTGCACCACACCATTGAACAGGGAGCCAAGACATGGTCAACCCTACATAATATAATACTGTTGATGATGTGTCTAACACAACAGTGTATGCACATGACATAATCCCCCTATTTTTAAACTGTTTGTTCTTTCTGAAACTCTATAGTGTCTTAGTACTAACGGCTATTAGATCTATAATAAACAGTACAGTGTGTTGTCTCGGCGGGAAAAGCCAGTCTAATGTATGCCTTTATTTCAGCTAGATAATAAAAAGTGTAAAGGTGATTTATTGTAACAGAGTGTATTTATAGTTAGTGGTATAGCAGTTTGTGCCTGAAAATGTTCTTTTAATATAAGTGCTCACAAACAGAAGCCGCATGTACTGTTGGCAAGACAGGTACCATATGACTGTTTTAAGGGTGGGGGAGGGTTGCCATTGTTTATTGTTTGCACTGTTTATTTCTTTTTGGTGGTGGTTGTGGCATAAGTTCTATCATTGGGGAAATAATTTTCTATAAAAAACAACAACCTGTGTTTCTGTTTCATGTTATCCTCCAGAGAAGACCACATTTTAAGCAAATCATGATGACCCTGGAATCCATGTCCAATGACAGCCAGCTTCCAGACCAGTGTAATTCCTTCCTGCACAACAAGGCCGAGTGGAGGTACAGCTACATCCCTTACAGTTGGCAAATTTAAGCCATTTTAATTTGAATAATTCCTCCCACACAACATACTACTGTCAACACAGCTGAGCTACTTCAATCCAGATTTTCACTCCTTTGCCAAGTACCCCTGACTCATCTTAAACTGGTTGAGGCTGATCCAAATGCAGCTGTATCCAAGTTGTGTGTTTTGAACTAAATACAAATCTAATAAAATAAAATGATATACCATTTTTCAGTTCAGACACTAAAGTAGAAAGACATTAAAAGCATACTTGGGTGTAGTTTTACAGTATGTACA
The DNA here is from genome assembly GCF_902713425.1 of Acipenser ruthenus. Lineage (NCBI taxonomy): Eukaryota > Metazoa > Chordata > Actinopteri > Acipenseriformes > Acipenseridae > Acipenser > Acipenser ruthenus. Next base: position 40,804,586 of record NC_081198.1, on the reverse strand, counting down.
ACTAAAAAGGAATTATATCATCACGTCCAGCTTGCGCTTTCAGAGGTGTTAGTAGAACTTACCTGCGGTTCTCATATGTATTTGTTACTGAGTTCTCTGGTCACTTAGAATGTGCATTTTGGGCAGTGGGTTTACCAGGGCAGTGTGGGAGTTTTTAATCTGATCTATGGGGATATGGGATGTTCCACGTTCTAATAGATGAACAGCCATCAACATCACAGTGTAAAGCAATTGAAAAGTACATGGTGTTTATCACTTGTATGCAACACAAGGAGAAGAAATAAAGAAAATGAGGCTTGATTTAAAGTTATTTTATTATTTTTTTTTAAACTTCCTATTACCATCCCAGATTTACCTGGCTTCAAGGGTAGGGGTAGAAGTTGGGGTGGTACCTCGCAAGACCGCCATCTAACAGTGAGAACGGAGATAAAAGTGTAGGAGGGTTGCCCTTGAGGGTAGTCTCTTCAACAGGCTTAGAAATATCTCTTTGGTTACCTAAAATCAGTCCGTGCTTGGCAACATAATTGCATTATTGTGTGAGGTATTCTGTTAAATAAACCTGATTGACAGAGGTCATGCTTGGAACGCAGAATTCCCAATCCTGTTCTTGTTGATTTCTACAATAAATCACGGCTGTCTGGATCTGACCCTGTGAACATTAAAGGTGGGGGGTGGGTATTCAGTCTGGTTTTTAATAGCAGCGGTTACAGACAGTGAGAGGAAATTCAGAAGGGGGATCTGAGATTTAAAAATAGGACAAAAGAAGGGAGAGAGGATTATAAATTCCATGGGTGTTTGTCAGTAAACAGACGAGCAAGAAAATCGATTACAGGAAAAGTTTAGAGCACAAGTGGAAAAATTGACCATGTGTGGAGTTTTAGAGCTGCGTCGCATGCCTGAGTATAAATAGCTGCACTCTGAGCCAGCGTTAGCGCTACCTTGACTCGGCTTGGGTCGTAAGGTTTAAGACTGCAGCCCCTGCAAGCAGTGATACTGCACTGAACAGCATCACCTGCTGGTTATATCAGTGACCTGCATAATCCAAGATGTTTTTGCCTAAACTCTAAATCAAGGGTGTGTTTTAAGTCATCCGAAACAATGGCGTTACCTCGTTTTTGTCCTCATCTCTACCAATGACGATCAAACTGAGTTTTTTCTGACAGTGTAATTTAATAAAAAAATTAATAAAAAAAATGACCTAACCCATTATGCCTCAAAAGTTTAAATGGCTAAGGTCACAATATTCTATATATTAGTTTTATATTGTATCGCACCAGGGAAGACTTAAGGGGAATTACTTGCAAAATCTGGGTATCTGCACACCCCTAGTCCTCACCTCCAGTCTTGCTGTTGACCTTGACCTCTAACCAAATTTGGCTGCTATCTTTTTGCAAGAAGACACAGTATATTGCAGTGACTGACAACAACATTACCATGTTCTTCAGGTGGGGGTTGTTTTAGTTCAATATAATATGTATATATATATATATATATATATATATATATATATATATATAATTTTTTTTTTTTGGGGGGGGGGGGTAAAAGTTAAACTATGCCAAGGTAGATTCTTCAGAATGATATACAGTACTGCTTTTAGTACTCCTCCTTCGGGGTTATGTGTGTTAAAATGATCCTGGAAACACAGGCATAACATTCTTTGTGTGTTAATGCCAGTACTATGTCATTTAGACTGGGAGGCTATTGATGGAGAGATCCAGGTGGAAATTGTGAGCAATTTGTATCTGTCGGTAAGCGGCCATCCTGAACTGATTATTGTTTGTAGATGTGAAATTGAGGCCACGTTGGAGAGACTGAAGAAGCTGGAGCGTGATCTGAGCACCAAGGAGCAGAAGCTGAAGGAGCGGGAACGACGTCTGAAGATGTGGGAGCGCAAGCTGATGGAACAGTCGCACACGCCGGTGAGTGAAGCAGGAGGGGCTTCCCTGTCCGAGCTGGAGCTAATCCCAATAACACCCTAGCCAGCATTGTCAAAAAAATTTAAAAAACATGTGTCACAGTTACTGGGACCACAACAGAGTCCAGTATGTTTAATGGCTAAAATTAGTTATGTAGTAAGAGGGTATGGATTCGATTTAGGCTTGCTACAAATCTAAGGATTCCTTTGGTAAAATATTAAATTCAAAATTCTATCTTGTATTGTTTTATCTGTGTGTGTGGACCAAAGGTACTCGCAGGGTAGTCCATCTTATCAAGGATGTGAAGTGTTGTTTCTTTTTCCCCCAACAGAGCATACAGAGTGGTAGATTGGGTTGTAACTCACAATATTTATCTATGTTTAAAAAATATATATATGAGAAGTATCTGCATATGTATTGAGTCTACAGAACATTGCATTTCAAACATATACTGCCACACTATAGCACACTGTATGTATGTGTGTGTGTTTGAATTTAAGCAGTCTGAAGTAATGCATTGGTGCCTAAAGTGTTCTGCAGACATGGCTTTCACCTTCACTTATCTAAAACTTCTAAGATTTTTCTTGCCAGCATTCTAAAAAATTAACATGTTGCTCTCTCTATTTTGGGAAATGAAACACTTTTCATTTACTAAAACAACTAAAGTAACCACTTCTTCACTATTTTGTGATTCTAATTCCTTTTCTTTCTGTACCTTTTCTCAGCTTTTCTTGCCTGTTACTGCAAAGATTTCAGAAGAGTCTTTCTATGAGTCTAAAACAGAGGAGTCAAACAGTTCAGAGATGTCTTGTCAGATCACTGCTGCCAGTAACGGGGAGGTAGATGGCATGAACCTGCAGGCCATGATGAAGGGCTTTGGGGATATTCTCTCTATGGACCTGGCAGGACCTGTCTTGCACTCTGGGATACAGACAAACATGCAGGCCAAGCAGAACTCCTCTAAATCCACCAGTGTCAGAGAAGGGAAGAAAATCAACACGGCTGTGTCTCTGGGTGCATTTAACTGGTCAGACGACAGCGACTAATGCAATTAGTCACCCACCAAGTTCCCTCAGGCCTGGGATGAGCATAGTGTAAAGCATAGTTATGGCAGCACCATAAACTTGTATTTAATTCAGGCCTAGACGGAATATCAGTTAGTTGGAAAATCTGTAACATTTTTAAAACGGCTTACTTGGCCTGTGTTGAAAGTGTAATTAAAAAAGCAAAGTCTGTTTTTTGGATAAAGTCGCTGTACCTCTTTGTATGTGAAACTACATGCCCTTTTTTGCATTAGACATGTATCAGAACTCTGACAATACACTGAAATCCCCGTACCCTGCCGTGGCAGCAGAAGGAGTGTTACCGGTGCTTATTTTTTCTGCAAAATAATGTTTGTTCATTGTCCTGAACATTAAATCTTTAAAATGCGCAAGGGCAGCAAACCACCTACTTTATTTTGTTTAGCCTATAAAACACTCTTCATCTAGCTAACATTATATTACACAAGCTGTTTTTATTGAATTGCTCATGTTTCATGTGGAAGTAATGTATGTATTTTTATATTTTATTTCAACACTACTTTTACTTGCCTAAGAAATACAATACCATGATTACATAACATAATATAATATACAAATGTCGTTGAAGAATATTTTATTTATTGGGAATGTTCAATGTTTATTTATTTTGTTTTATATTGATTGAAAGTTTGGTCTGGTTGAGTGGTTTTAGCTAAAACCATCACATTTTATTAGAATTCTTTTTTTTATTGAGTCCCACACTTGCTGCATTTAGTATTTTGGATTAGTCTAAGATTCAGTAATCGTGTCAGTAGGTGACATCTCTGTGTAGAGTTTGGGTTAAGCTATTTCATAAATACTAATGAGGTTATACAGTATAAAATATATAAGTTTAAGGGTAGCATCCATGAAAAGCAACACAGGCCAAATTAAGCACAGTTTTCTTTCATCCCTCTTTTTTCCCCATTACGGTTTATATAGGGATACTTTATAGCCTCTACATTTCCTTTCTAATTTGAGTTATTACAAGCAACTTGTGTGTTCTTTATGATTCGCCATTGGTTCTGCTTACATTATTATTTGCCACTATTTCAACAAAAATGCTTCTTTTTTTTTTTTTGCTGGAGTAGATAGTGCAGTACACTAAGCATGTGAAATAATGATCTAAGGACAGACAACAATAGAGAATACGGCAGGACACACAGTGGGATATTAAAAAGAAATGTAGATTAGATCATAGCATTTATAAGAGACAAAGGTAGTTCTGTGTGGAATGTTGGTTAGATCTAAACTATGGCAAGAATTTCATGTGTTCCCATTTTCCAGGTTTCATACTGTATTGGCTTTATACAGTGAGTGCACCTTATATAAATGAAATGCACTATGCTGGTCTGATCTACCTCTGACCTGGGTACAGACCAATGTAGTGTGGTACCACAAGGGAAGTGTTTCCTTTTTTTTTTCTTTTTTTTTGTTAACCCCAGTTTTCTCCCCAATTTGGAATGCCCAATTGTTATTTGTATCCCGGTTTACCGCTGCTATCCCTCTGGCGACTCGGGAAACAGAGGCTGGAACATGCGTCCTCCAAAACGTGTTCCTGCCAATCTGTCGTTTTTTACAATGCGGATCCACAGCGAGGCCCCCAGACCTATAGTGCTGATGGCAGAATCATAGGCGCCCTATCGGCCACAGGGGTCACTGGTGCGCGGTGAACCGTGGATTCCCCTGCCGACCTAAGCCCTCCCTACCCGGGCGACGCTTGGCCAATTGTGTGCCGCCCCCTAGGAACCCCCGGTCACAGTCAGCAGTGACATAGCCTGGATTTGTATATGCAATCTCCAGGCTATAGGGCGCATCCTGCACTCCACGCGGAGCGCCTTTACTGGATGTACTACTCGGTAGCCCCTAAGGAAAGTTTTTTCATCCCAGCTGTGCTTCCTATGTGCAGTGTTTTCATAGCTGCATGATGATTAGTCAGTTACCAACTTTCAAATCGTGAAAAGTCAACCTAGGTTTTAAACTAGTATTAAAGTGACGGAATGTCACACGCACTGCATTTACAGCTTATGCACTTTATACAATACTACATTTCAAATGGATACTGTGACGTAATCCTATTTATAGTTCACATAAGTGTTAAAGCCAGTTTGATGTGAACTTTTTGTTTTGTTTTTGCTGCTTTCTCTTCTATATACTTATTTTTCAATAAACTTTTGACATTAAATAATGTATTCTCTGCTTATTTCTGTTCCTATTAAAACTTTCTATGTTTCACATTTGTTAAATCATTTCCTTCTCTGATTTTCTTTTTGTATTAAGAAATATTGGGCCCAGTCCACAAAGTTTTAACTTTGTTTGTTTTGAAGGATAAATAAAGTCTGTATGCATGCAATTTGTCTTGCTTGTATTATTTATTTACTTTGTTTTTGAAGAAACCAACAGGTATAAAAACCATATAAATTGCAGTGAAGACCTTTTGACTAGGGCTCATATTTTTCTAAAGTGTACATTTCCAGGGCTGGGGTTTATGTAACATGAGTTGGGTGCTCAACAGCAGAAAATGACTTTTTTGTCAAAATGTTTTTATGACTTTTTGTCGAAATGTTTGTCATTGAATTTATTAAATTATTTTACTATGAATTATGCTAAAGCACCCAAATATATCTAAAAAATAAATAGTGTGTGTGTATATGCAACTTTTTTGCTAATTTCCTGAATTTGTGATATGGAAACCACCATTTGGATTAGTCTAAGATTCAATAATGCTTTCATTCCACCAGAGGGCAGCTTTCACAATTTATTATTGAGATATGCATGAGGCTTTTTTAAGGAATTCAAGTATTGAGCTGTTCTTGCTGACATTGGCTTCTGGGTTAATTAGTGATCTTATTTTCCTGGGATATCACAAGTTTCATTGTGATAAAATGATGCAGAACATTTGGTAAATGAATAAAACTTCAGTGTCTGGTGTGAAATATTTTAAAGGCGTGAACTATACAATGCAGTGTCATGGTGTTTTTAAGTATGAAGTTACTTTATATTTGTAGGAAGTTTTGTATAAAGACCATATATTGAACCAATCACATTGCCTCCTGCTAGTACATACATGATGTTTAAAGTGCAGTCTACTTCAAGCGCTTATTTCCTTTTCAATACATCCCTTTTCAAAATACTGTGGAATAAATGCTAGACTGTTTAAACTTTGCTATACCAAACTTAGATTGCACTCTATAACAATCTGGATTGCAATGCAGAAAAAACTGTTTGGCAAATACCTATTTAACATGCTGTAAATTTAAACTTTACAGCTGAGGTTATCCAGTACCAATGAATGGTGAGTGTGCAATTTGCTTAGTGGAATCACTGGTTAGTAGAATCACAGTTTGGTGAATTCACCAGTTCTTTTCTACATCCACTGGATAACAAATATATTTTGTATTATAAAACATATTGGCCATTGTAATTATTTTATATTAATAGTGCTTTTTTATTTTTTTATTCTGCAGCTATTGCCATGTCTTGATATATATGCATGGACAGAGAAGCATGTGGTAAGTACAATATGCTTTGTAAATGTAAAATGTTTTAATCTGTTCCACATAACCACATACATAAACAAAAAGTATATAAAATATACAGTATATAATTATTTTAATTAACATATGTTTTGAGAGTGGATATGTTTTATTTAATTTTAATGTCATGTTTTACATATTCACAGTATTTCTGGATGCAACAACTATTTGGAGAAGGTAAGTTTTTAAATACAGCATCTAAAACAGTAAAAAATATATATATATATATGTTACAATTATTTTAATCTTTATATTTAACTATATCGAAATCTTAATAAATAAACCACGGTACTGGTAATATAACACATTATATATATATATATATATATATATATATATATATATATATATATATATACATACAGTACTGTGCAAAAGTTTTAGGCAGGTGTGAAAAAATGCTGTAAGTAAGAATGCTTTCAAAAATAGACATGTTAATAGTTTATATTTATCAATTAACAAAATGCAAAGTGAGTGAACAGAAGAAAAATCTACATCAAATCAATATTTGGTGTGACCACCCTTTGCCTTCAAAACAGCATCAATTCTTCTAGGTACACTTGCACACAGTTTTTGAAGCAACTCGGCAGGTAGGTTGGCCCAAACATCTTGGAGAACTAACCACAGTTCTTCTGTGGATTTAGGCAGCCTCAGTTGCTTCTCTCTCTTCATGTAATCCCAGACAGACTCGATGATGTTGAGATCAGGGCTCTGTAGGGGCCATACCATCACTTCCAGGACTCCTTGTTCTTCTTTATTATTTATTTCTTAGCAGACGCCCTTATCCAGGGCGACTTACAATCGCAAGCAAATACAAATACATTCAAGTGTTACAATATAAGTCATACAGTAAGAACAAGAAATACAATAATTCTCAAGTGTGACAAATCACAATTCAATAATACAGCAGATAATAGTGAAAGTTACATCAGGATATGATTAAATAGTGATAGTTACATCAGGATATGATTAAGTACAAATACTACAGATTAAACACTTGGCAGATTACAATATTCTGAGGTACAGGATTAAATGCAGTAAAATAGGGGGCAGATAAGAGCAAAATAAAGCATATTTAAATGAAGGGTGATAGTGTCCCAGGATACAACAGAGGAGTTCTACAGGTGCTGTTTGAAGAGGTGGTCAGGGACTGGGCAGTCCTGACATCTGTAGGAAGGTCGTTCCACCACTGCGGAGCAAGGGTGGAGAAGGAGCGGGCTCGGGAGGCAGGGGAGCGTAGCGGAGGTAGAGCCAGTCTTCTAGTGCAGGCGGAGCGGAGAGATCGAGTGGGGGTGTAGGGAGAGATGAGGGTCTGGAGGTAGCTGGGTGCAGTCTGATCAAGGCATCTGTAGGCTAGTACAAGAGTCTTGAACTCTTTACGCTGAAGATAGTTCTTAATGACTTTCGCTGTATGTTTGGGGTCATTGTCATGCTGCAGAATAAATTTGGGGCCAATCAGATGCCTCCCTGATGGTATTGCATAATGGATAAGTATCTGCCTGTACTTCTCAGCATTGAGGAGACCATTAATTCTGACCAAATCCCCAACTCCATTTGCAGAAATGCAGCCCCAAACTTGCAAGGAACCTCCACCATGCTTCACTGTTGCCTGCAGACACTCATTCGTGTACCGCTCTCCAGCCCTTCGGCGAACAAACTGTCTTCTGCTACAGCCAAATATTTCAAATTTTGACTCATCAGTCCAGAGCACCTGCTGCCATTTTTCTGCACCCCAGTTCCTGTGTTTTCGTGCATAGTTGAGTCGCTTGGCCTTGTTTCCACGTCGGAGGTATGGCTTTTTGGCCGCACATCTTCCATGAAGGCCACTTCTGACCAGACTTCTCCGGACAGTAGATGGGTGTACCAGGGTCCCACTGTTTTCTGCCAATTCTGAGCTGATGGCACTGCTGGACATCTTCCGATTGCAAAGGGAAGTAAGCATGATGTGTCTTTCATCTGCTGCAGCAAGTTTCCTTGGCTGACCACTGCGTCTACGGTCCTCAACGTTGCCCATTTCTTTGTGCTTCTTCAAAAGAGCTTGGACAGCACATCTGGAAACCCCTGTCTGCCTTGAAATTTCTGCCTGGGAGAGACCTTGCTGATGCAGTATAACTACCTTGTGTCTTGTTGCTGTGCTCAGTCTTGCCATGGTGTATGACTTTTGACAGTAAACTTCAGTCTTCAGCAACCTCACCTTGTTAGCTGAGTTTGGCTGTTCCTCACCCAGTTTTATTCCTCCTACACAGCTGTTTCTGTTTCAGTTAATGATTGTGTTTCAACCTACATGTTGAATTGATGATCATTAGCACCTGTTTGGTATAATTGTTTAATCATACACCTGACTATATGCCTACAAAATCCCTGACTTTGTGCAAGTGTACCTAGAAGAATTGATGCTGTTTTGAAGGCAAAGGGTGGTCACACCAAATATGGATTTGATTTAGATTTTTCTTCTGTTCACTCACTTTGCATTTAGTTAATTGATAAATATAATCTATTAAAATGTCTATTTTTGAAAGCATTCTTACTTTACAGCATTTTTTCTCACCTGCCTAAAACTTTTGCACAGTACTGTATATATATATATATATATATATATATATATATATATATATATATATATATTTTTTTTTTTTTTTTTTTTTTAAATACCAAATTACAAAACATCAAAAACTGTTTAAAGCTTTAAGGTATAATGATATCAGTGCTCTTTATCACAGTTTGTATGTTATTATTTTAAAGAACCTTTTGTGCAAGGAGGTTTTTTATTGACGTGTCTTGAAGCATTGTTTAATCCATGTTGCCCATTTTGCTTCACAATTTTTAGGGGAAAGCTTTTGTGACATGAAGAGATATGCAGATCTGTTTAAAGAAAACCACATCACAGGCAAAAGACTACTTCTTCTGAAGGAAAGTGACATGAAGGACATGGGTATCAGATCCAGAGGACACATTATTCATTTGAAGGTAAGAGTGTGACAAAGATTCTGTATAATGCAGGCAGCACTTCAGTCATCCTTAAGCAACTGCTGTCAGTGTAAAGAAGCAACGTTGACCCCAGCAGCACTGACCTGAGCCTGTCGTAGTTTACTTACCTCCATGCCAAACAAAGAACTAATCAGATTTAGTTTCCAGTGCCATATAGCTGTATTATTACTAAATATAAACATTAAACTAATAAACCAGAGGGTGGAATTTCTTAGTTAAAGTGTAATCCTTGACATTGTGTGTTTTCTTCCAGACTGAAATTGAGAAACTAACCCACGATTATTTGAGTCTTTTCCATTTCCCTCCTTTAATGAAGGTAAGCTCAATTTCTGTTGGATCTTTAAAGCTAAATGAAAAATACTGTTTAAAAACTGAGACGGTGCTAATACAAGCAATTCCTAGTTATTCGAAATGCATATCATTGTGGTAATTGCCTTGCTGTGTTTCCTGTACTTAGGATGCTGAATCTGAAATAGAAGATGATGCGACAAAAATTGTGAATCTGGAGCTGGTTTTCGGTTACCATTTTAAACCAGGAAGTGGCCCTCAGGTAGGATACATGATATATATATATGTGTGTGTGTGTGTGTGTGTATATATATATATATATATGTATATGTATATATATACTGTATGTGTGTGTGTGTGTGTGTGTTTGATTCTGAATATTATGTTGAATATGAAAACATGTAATTTTACCTAATTTTAAAGACAAAATTAGATTTTCTTTTTTTAATGATTTCAACAATGCCAGTATTTAAATCCTCTGGCTTTTAGCTCAGATGAATAGACCCCAGGAAGTTTGTCTCTCTATGGATGTTAAGTTACTTTTTCACAATCACTGACACCTGGGTGACTGAGCTATTGAAGTCTATATTTTAGGGATTGTTTGTCCTAATTTCATTACAAATTAAACTAACAGGAAGTTAATGCATATAACTCTACAAATTATGAATATAACTCAGTATGCAAGTAACTACATAAATTAGTATTGTGACAAATACTGTAACCAGTGTATGCATGTTTATAACAACTTTATGCATGTATATGATGCTGGGTGGTGCAGTGACTTTCTCTGTGCTGGGCCACATGGATGTTTGTTTTTTGTTCACAATAATATAAAGGTGTAGTCTGTACAGTGATGTTAAATAGAACATTAAACAACTAATAAACAATTGAAACAAAAATGCCCTTAATAAAGGATCATTTGAAGAGATTATCTATCAGCGCCCTCTATTTCAACTCATTGGGCCCTATTACACTTTTGTTTTATTTATTTTAGGAAAAAGTATATTTTTTGTCTTGCTTCAAAATAGGCCCCACTAAGTGCAACAGTTCCTGAGAACATTTTTTAATTGCAATTTTTATTTGATTAATTCATTTATTTGTTTGTTTAGCCAGGAGATTTACCCATTGAGACAAGGCCTCGTTTACAAGGGGGTCCTGGAAGGACATTTGAGTTGCCCCTCGTTTTCATTTTTTTTTTTTTATAGACTGTTATCGCAGTTAGTCAGCCACGCCTTTAATTGACATCCAGACATTGGATGACATGGAGTTGCCCTTAAGTAGTTAACAGTAAAGGCTATGGTATATAGTGTTTATATTTTGCAGTTCCTTAACTTTAATTAAATAAATGTAAATGTATACAAGCTGAGGATCCTTTTCAACCGCATATAATTGTCTTTAGATAGCAACCGTCTTTAACCTTTCACCTTTGAAACAAATATTGAGCAGTCTCAAACCAATTTACATATTTTGCCATAACACATTCATTACATTTTTTTTTTTAAATTTAGTTCTTTCATCTAAAGCAATGCTTCATTTCCATTCTTCACAAATCTGGTTCTTTGTAGGGGCGTCTTATAAGAAAAAAAGAAGACTGCTACTCTAGGGCTGTTTGAATATAATCAAAAATTGCCCATTTAGCCAGAAGTCATTTTCTTTTTAAAAGGCAAATGTTCTTTAATCTTTCAGCTGTTCATTGTCCCAGCATAAATAGTTTCTTTTCAGTGCATTTGCAGGGCTGAAATGAGCCTGCTAATTGCCTCCCATTTCGACTGACATGTGGTGGTTTAGTGGGTAGAGAACGCAGCAGGGAGAAGGAAATAGGAGGCTGAGAAAATGAGAGCTAATTATTTTCCCTGCCTCATGTCAGGTTCTATGTCAGCCTTGTTTTTACAAACTAGAAGGGTTTAGCACTAAATAAAACAAACTAGCGTCATGTTTTTATATACTGGTGGTGTCATGGAAGCAGCTGCACTTCTCAAAGACAAAGTAATGCCTTCAATTGTATGGACACCATCTGACAGCCAGTGTAAGTCTCTGCTAATGAGGATATCACAGTGGTGCCAAGTGAAAGGTTCTGAATTATGTATGAATCATCATTAGAACAGCCATAGTCCTGTACATCATTACTAGACATTGTTTCTGACGAAGTGATTAAAACAACCTCAGTTCTAGACCCCAGTGTAACTTGTAAATGCTGGTTTGGGTTATTAGTGCACTTCTTAGCCAGCAGCTTCCTGTGGATTTCTTTTTAGTTACAAGAAAACCCTTGGGACAATGCAAGTGTGGGTCATGACACCTTGTAGAACAGGCCGCAGCACGTTAACAGAGCTTGTGTTATCTCGGCACTGCTGTGATTTTTTTTTTTCAATGTGATCCAAACACAATAGCATTCCATAAATTGTGGGGCAACAGTAGCTCAGCAGCAAAAAATAATAGTGAACCCTAAACCCTCTGTCTACGTATCGGCCTTGATTATACCTTTTTCTGGAAGCTGCTAAGGAAAAATACATCATTTATATTTACTGTAAGCATACATGGAGCTCATAAGTATTGCTAACCTCACAATATCAAAAGCAAATGTTTGTGTATTTTCCTTAATATTTACACAGCTGAAGGAACTATATATATATATATATGTGTGTGTATATGTGTGTGTGTGTGTGTGTGTGTGTATGTATGGATGACAACATCCTCCACAGTTTATAGTTACCTCTCTGAGGGCCTAGAGGAACCCATTGGCACTATTGAATGTGTGAAGCCCAGAATTTCAGTTAAAAAGTGTTTTTAACACTGAGCTATAGTATCTTGTTACAAATACACTGCATAACTAATAACACTATAAACAATTGCACTTTGAAAAAACAAACATTTGCACAAAAACGTTCTTAGAGAAGTTACTGTCTCATTCTAGGTATGTGTTGCTTCAGAAGATACTTGCCTAAATCAAAAGAAATGCGAGGTCTTAAAATGACATAACTTTCAGACCATATCTAGTGGTAGAGTACTGAAGCAGGGCAGTTCAAGCTTACCAAAATCATACCATGGTGACTACTAAAATTAAACAAGAATGGCACGCCTGTGCCAGCTTCCTTTAGGGATCTTGTTCAATGTAATAAGAAGTCCTTGTAAGGGAGAACTTGACAGCAGTAGGAGAGAAGGCTGGGATTCATCTTCTCTCCAGCTCGACAGACAGATGGGATGGGTCCTGGAGGGGCAGCCCTGAGCCGGCAGCACGGTGCTCTGATCAGCCACCGCTCCGTGATCACAAGAGCTTATTAGGCAAGAGTACTTTTACACCATTTCCCTTTCAAGCATTTCTGCACTGAAATACACAGTGGACAAAAGGTAAACACTAGGGTCTTTTCAGTGCAGAGACGAGTGTGGACTAGCTATTGGTTTTGTATTACTGTTTGGAAATTTTAAATCAGCAACAGTAGCCTAGAGAGTAACCAGAATATTGTAGTATTATTATTATTATTATTATTATTATTATTATTATTATGAAAGACCCATTACTTTTACAGAATCCTATAAACTAGTGGTGTGAAAATCAGCCTGAATCATTATAGTTAAGTTGGACAAAAAAAAACAAAAAAAACGAAGTAGCTAATGTTAATGCGACAAACTAAGACATCTGCTACAAACTCATTTCTTCTGGCTGTTGCACATCATTATCAGGGTTTTCAGTATATAGCAGTAGTAGATTGTCCCAAGGGGGGTCCCCTACATCAAGTGCCTCGTCTTCAGGGATACCTCCCTAGGAGCCGGCACGGCTGTTAAGTGGCTATTAAGGTTTTCAGTTCAGATCACATGAGGTCCTCTTGTCTGATTAGAGGCTGTTCTCTGTGGAACACCAGTGAGATCCTATGTTTTTTGCTCTCTTACAAACCCAAAATAAATTGTACTCATTACAATTTCAGTTTTATGACTTTATATTTTCAATTTTCGATGTTAGATTTACCAAATGATGTTTCTACCATACTAATATTTTTCCCCCCAAAGCATGACCCTGGAATCCCCAGAAATAAAATTTAAAAAGATATGCAAAACAGATTAACAAAAAAATGGTTTGAAAATAGCACATATATATATATATATATATATATATATATATATATATATATATATATATATATATTAGATGAGCGTCAATGAGATACAGGAAAATAATTTCATCCAAGGTTTCTGTAACGTAATAAATTACGAGACCGAAGGTCGAGTAATTTATAAACTCAAAGAAACCCGAGATGGAATTGTTTTCCTGTAACTCACTGAAGAGTCCCATCTGTTATTTTTTATAATACATGGATACCCTTGTGATGCTAATATTAAAGAAGACGAGGTTCAGCAGCACAGTTGTTTTTTTGTTTTTTGTTTTTTTTTAAAACGTAGTGTTGCAGTGCTGTACAGACGTTCTATGTCATTATCCATTAGTGCTTCAGCTTTATTTGGATGATTGCCTTTACCTTGTTTTAATTTCCCATTCCTCTCCATTTTCTCTGAGATACAAGCTTTATATCATTTTTTTTATTAACATGTTCTCATTTTGTTGATCATTAATGAACATTTCTGTACTGTGGGTGTTGTCGAGTGATTGAAAACGAGACATTTTGTGTTTGAATTGAAAGTGATGGTCTCGAGGAGTCGAATGGATCAAAGTTCAAGTGTATTTTCCTCTAGAGGAATTATCACTTTTTAACGTCACTACTGGTATTATGCCTTTTTTCCAAATGGCTCAGGATGCAAATATAGCCTTCATCCATGTATTCTCTCTCCCTTGTTCTTTTCGAGATCTCCTGACAGACACATATCTGGTACACCACAACCATTCTGCCTGCAGATACCAGCTGTAACCTCCTGCTGCACTTGCACTAGATGCACCTGCACAGCTGAGTAGGTGACACACAACTGCCTGCCAAAAAAGCAAAACATTTTACAGCTTTCTTCACAGCACCGACCGACAAGGGGTCTCCAGCTGGCTGCCACGTTTCTGTTTACATCAACTTGCAAGTGATTGAGCCGAAAAAATAAGAATAAGTTAGTACTGGTGGAGAACCTGCGTAAACACACAAACTGTCTTTGTTCTGGAATCGTTTTTAAGTTACGCTTTTTTGAGTTTGAATTCAGTTGTGTTTACGCCAATTCAATGACTCAATTCAAGACAATGAATGTTCCCTTCCTGTTTCAACTTACAACAGCATTACTGTTAAATGTCCTCTAGGTTGTGCTGTTGATTTAGAATATGTAAATGTGGCCTCGGCTGTACAGTATATCATGTTAACAAGCATTGCAAGTGTATCTTATGTGTTCATTGTTTCTTTTATGACACAAAGGGTGGTACGTGATATTACCTTTTATTAAATTCATTTAATCAGAATAATTCAAGGCTTTGTAAATGATATTTTCAGTACCTTATCCAATGTGTGATTTTACAACACAATGATACAACAACATTCACAAAAATAAATTCTTAACAAAATCTCGTGACTATTAAATCAGAGGTATATAATCATTTAGTAGAAGTGTCCATACATTTAGGAAATTTAGATTCAAATCCTTTTTTTTCAGGGAGTGGGCGGGGGCAAATATTCTTGTGAACAAGATGTCTTATCTCAATGTACAATGTAGAATTTTTAACTTCTGTTTTAATTGTTTAAGAAAGTGCTTTTGTAACAGTTACTGTATTGTGATGGTCGGTTTCACACTTTCCAAACGTTGACACTCCCTTACTAAGAACTATGTAATTATTTATGAATTTATTTAAATAAAAATGTGTAGGACTGCAAATGGAAAATCTACATGGAGCTGGATGGGGATGAAGTTGCCATAATGTACATTAAAGATGTGACTTTCAGTGCCAATAGGCCTGACGCATATGTCATAAAAATGACCAAGGTAAATATACTAGCCAAGCTATGTATGCAGTTTCCCAGTATATATATATATATATATATATATATATATATATATATATATATATATATATATATATATATATATATATATTAATACAGCTGAGCCGCATAACTTTTTTTTTTTTTTCAATGGCTCATTAGAATATTTGGCATTCAAAATGATTTCAGTATATTCTGCCTGTATACCATATCTTCTCTTTAATTGAATTCAATGTAGTTTTTAAATAAAAAGACTTGTATTCAATGCTCAAATATATATGAACACTTTGCATGTCAATTGTGTAGCCACTAAAAGAGTTTGGATATCTTCTTCTGTAAAATATGTTTAAAGGATGCTAATGTGTTGTAGCCACCTTTTGTGATGGACAAGTGGATTGTTGGAATAAGAGAGGACCAGGTTGTGGAATGTGTTGTTAATTATGAGGTGAGAGTCTTCATTTCAGAATTCACTCATCATATTTTAATGTGAACAGCATACCTTTTGATTTTCAGTCTTGTTTTTCAATTGACAAAAAAATAAGTTATTTGTACAACAAATGTTTGTAAACTAAAAACTAACAGACTGATAAAAATAAAGGGTTGCTTCCAAACTTTTTTGAATTTCAACAAGAATTCACTTACCCTTAGTTCTCCAGGGATAGTCAAATTTTGTTCATTCCGCGTTCTATTTTTTTTCAACAGAATGATGTCAAGTCTCCCAAAACAACAAGACACAACCATGCTGTCAGGTGGTGTTCTGTTAGTGCTCGGGATGAGATAAGAACAGTGGAGCTTGTAATACAAACTGCTGTACCAAACACAGAGGGAAAACAAAGCAGTAGATCAAACTCAAGTAAGTCTTTCTTATAAGTATTCATAAAAAAGCTGTATCAGACATCTAGAACCTGTTACAGTAATTCAAACCACAATGACTAATTTTATCACATAGTACACTCATATAGCAGTTACTGACCAGATTCATTGTGCAGTTTGTTCAGATATAGTGAGGTTAAACCTGTTTCATACACATCTGTTGCTCTTCACAGTACAGTGCACACATGTACATAACTGAATGTAACATGCATATTGGCTTCATATAACATTCAGATAACAGAAAGAAGTCCATATGCACAATCTGTTGCTCTTAAAAGGTATAGACAATGTCGACCCAAGGGACTTTTTTGACCTGAAAAAAGAAACAAGGACCAGGGGTCACAAATGGAGGTTAGAAAAATGGGCATTCAGAACAGAAAATAGGAGGCACTTTTTACACAGAGAATTGTAAGGGTCTGGAACCAACTCCCCAGTAATGTTGTTGAAGCTGACACCCTGGGATCCTTCAAGAAGCTGCTTGATGAGATTCTGGGATCAATAAGCTACTAACAACCAAACGAGCAAGATGGGCTGAATGGCCTCCTCTTGTTTGTAAACTTTCTTATGTTCTTATGTTCTTATCCAGCAGTTCTGACTGTTAACCTATGATTTTTAAAATCCCAAATAAATCAATATTTTTTTTTATTTAAACCATATTTTATATATTTTTTTTTACTTTTAAGTTGTAGATCCTCAGTGGATATATGACCTGAGAATAAAGCAGTTATTGATGAATACAGCACAGCAGCATCACACAGCATTACCTCATGCCAGCAGTGCCAGCGCAACAACTTTACCTCAGTTCTTAACATTCTGCGCCGATCAAGAATCATACGCAGCAGCTGTGAGGAGATCCCCTAATCACTGTCAGGCTTCACCTTGGAATGACTCCAGAAGTTCATCCCCAACATTGGAACTGACTAAAAAGCTCTCCTCAGTGCACCTCGGCTCCAAGGGAAGCAGTCCGTCCAGCACAGCGTCAGAGAGCACTTCAGATAAAGGAAGTGCAAGAGCTGGTTACCACAGCGATTATTCAGGTTACCGTTCCTTAAGTGTTTCTGGAGGGACTTACAGAGACACACGGTCACCTACAGGAACAAAACCAGAGAGGCCCCACCGAGCTCCACTCCATTTACCAAGGACAAATAACTGGGCCTCAGCGTCGCCAAATAATCACAGGCTAATTCCAGGGATGTCTTCCAGAGTGGACGAAAGCAGAGGTGACACAGAGGCACAAAAGGTTGGTGAAGGTGGTTGGACCAAGGTTGAGCGTCAGAAAAAGTCGCCTAGGCAGGACAACAAACAGGTGAAAAGCAGGCCGAGAGGAGGCAGCCTTGGTCGTGGTCGAAGCTGATTGTGATACCCACAGGTTGCTGCTCTCTTCAGACACTGAAATACTATCGTTATATTAACACTACCTTGATGTTCCTATGTGGTCAGTCTGTCACTAGAGTGCAGTATCGTTTTACACACTAATCCAATTGCATAAATCTGTTATTTTTAACAATGGAGGTGACACCTCTAGCTTCTTAGCCACAGAATTGGTCCCTGCCTAACCTCCCCTCCTTTTTCCTCCTCCATTACCAAATTGTAAAGGCTTTTTAACTTGACCAATGCAGCTCCAGATCACTGCCATTCATTTTTCATTTTTAAACTTAATTTGGCTCTATTTTTAATATGGCTGTTCAGTGATTGTTCAAGCTGTTTGTCCTTGAAATCAATTCTACCTAACTGTTATTTTATTGAATATTGTTGCAGCACTACAGACAATGTATGTTGGACATTTGTTTATCCTCATGCTCTGATTAATTACATTATGGCATCTTGACAATTGTGTTTAACAGAATGTATTTGTGAATAAATACAGGACATGAAACATTTATTTAGATTATATTTAAATATGTTGATTTACTAATATTTTGAATATTTGTATTATAATTTATATACCTGATATCACTATTTGTATTTAATATAATTATCTACCTGATGTAACTGTTTTTAACATGTCATTAAAAGAGGTTTACTGCTATTTTACAGGAAGTAAAATATTATTTACTGTATATAATCTTTTAGTAACTGTTATGTCTTCAGAAATGTGCATTTTGCTTTGACTGTGTCATTAATTACTTTAGAGATGTAACTAAAAGAAAAAGTAAAGATATTTGTTAATTGTAGCAACAGGGTTCTCTGTGTTTATTTCATTGTCAGAATTTCAGAGTGGCATGCACTTCAAAAGAGTAGATTGGACCTCATTAAATTATTAAGTAAATCCTGGACCATGTGCATTTGTTATGCTAAAGTAGTTTGTTAAATAGTTATATTTCAAACATGTAAAACTTTCAACTACAAGTAGGAACACCATAGAGTCAATAACACGTAGTCTGACGTATTCCGCTATTACCTTTTTTTAAATCTGGTCAGAGGTAGTTACTGGTGTTCCGGCCACTCTTGTTCAGGAGATCCTGATTTTTAAATGAATTAAAATGCAAGTTAATCCCGCCAGTACTGAACATCTACAAGATTACACATAATTGTAGATTCATATTGAATACAAACTAAATGAAACCACATGGCGCAGTGAGGAATATGCATCACGTTATTTGTTCTTGATTACACTGGTAGCTTTTTTAAAAAATAAATATTTTTTTTTGTTTTCAATCCAAATGCCATAATGTAAGTTATATAGGAAGTGGCTGAAAAGCACGACTTTTTTTTAAGATTCTGAGAAAAATATCGGAAAACCGGGACTTCTGGTCACCTTACCTCTATGCAAATTATCTTTTTTTTTTTCAACAAAGTTAATTAAATTGGCGCCACTAGAGAGGTCCTTAATGTGTAAACTATATAAACAACAAACACAACATAAAACCACGAAGAAAAAAAGAACATGCATATCTGCTTCAATTTTTATATATTACGCGAAATAAATAAAGCGCTTTATTTAAGGTTTCTCACTAAAATGTGTTTATAAGTTATGTTTGTTTTGTTGGATCTAAGAGAGGACCTGATCTAAACGCGCGAAATACTTGCGTGTGCCCCTCCTTCTGGGGAGGTGATCGGATTGCGCTCTGAAAAGTTTTGCAAGTTTTACTCATAAGCATAGAAACTGGAGGACGGTGGAGGAAGTTACACAAGGAACACACGTGAAATAATCTTTTAACAGACCACATAAACAACTCACTATGGGCCCTTGTCGTACTACGGTAAGAGTGTGCACACTTTTCTTATTTGTAAATTGCAGAGATTGAAACGTAGTGTTGAAAACCAATTTGGGAGATGGGAGATGGGAGTTGGAAAGTATGTATTGCATTGCCGTAATGTAACTAGGTAAAGTAAAATAATTTAATTGTTAATGTTATTTTGTACTTTAAATCGACTTGTGGTTGTTTTTAGTCAAGTTTCAGTATTTTGCTTTTTAACAAATGTCAGATTGGAACGTACTGTCAAGCTTAAATTAAAAACTGCTTTGTGTTTATGTTGGGCTGCAGATGTGGCATCACATCATCTCCAGGGCTTGTTGTACACACTTGCAACACCATACTGAGTTTACATTGGGTGGTTTCAAATGTATTTATTTTCGTTTGTTTATTTAATTTTTTCTTCATTAATACTTAGATGTGCAATTGATAACTTCGCTTACGTTGCGGATTTACATGTGTCATTTGATTGTTTTAATTTGTTATATATATATATATATATATATATATATATATATAACACTGCATATTGCTTAGTTTTTATTATAGCACGTGCATATAAACGGGACATTAATAACGTGCTGCCTCAGACTTGGCGTCTTGTTAAAGATCACGTGATGGTGGTCTAGCTCTGGACGCGGGAAAATGTGTCAGCTCTTCTGAGTTGTTGAATTGAATAGGACTCTGAATTGTAGCTTAAAATGAATGCTGTTAACATTGTGACGGTTTCTGGTTGTACTGTTCTGAA
Source organism: Acipenser ruthenus (assembly GCF_902713425.1). Classification (NCBI taxonomy): domain Eukaryota; kingdom Metazoa; phylum Chordata; class Actinopteri; order Acipenseriformes; family Acipenseridae; genus Acipenser; species Acipenser ruthenus. Next base: position 40,784,082 of record NC_081198.1, on the reverse strand, counting down.
AAGGATATTTCAAATGGACTAGAACTGAATGTAAACAGGTTAGGGTACAAAGCTTATTTTGCTTACTTTTGACACACGCGTCAGACGTTACAGAGGGGGGGTTGCGTTGAATGTAAAAGATATTGTTAATTTACCCACAGCTAAATTAAAACTAAGTTCAGTTTCAGTTCACACAGCTGTGACAAAAGAAAACGCCACTGCCGTCGGAATTTACTTAATTAGATTGTACATCTATTTATTAATTTAACACTACAATGTATGCGAGGTATTTTATAAAGTAACAGCACTCCTGTCTTTAAAAAACAAAAATAGCAGGTTGCTGTAGATGTTAAATCGGATGAACCTTGTATTTCACCACTGGTATGGGTTGCATACCACCAGCATGTGTATGAAGCTAGTGTAGGCGAACAAGAACAGTTAGGTTAGGTGGCTGAAAATGACGTTATTCTTTTAAAATCTGAAATCCCTATAGCAAACATTTTGTTTTAAAGCGGGGCCTCTACTCTCTACAATCTTAAACACTTAAGACATATTTTAAACTAAATTGTCTTCGTACCATTTTCAACATTGCAGCGGGTATCGCTTCCTGTAAGAATGAATTTGAGAAGCTTCCGAAATGTGCCTCTGGTCCCCATGGAAACATCCTCCTCTGATGACAGCTGCGACAGTTTTGGCTCGGATAATTATTCAAACACGGTAAGTGTAAGGACATATAACTCCCCCATCTGTATTATATTTTGTTTTCAACCCTCTTTCATTTTTATTTTGAAATTAGTTTTATAAACTGTATGGGTTTATATATATATATATATATATATATATATATATATATATATATATATATATATATATATATATATATATATAATTTTTAATTTATTTATTTTTTAATAGAAGAAAAACGTCAAATCAGAGATTTTCACAGAAGAACTGGCTAAGATTTTTGATGCAGACTCAGATGAGGAGTCTTTCTGTGGCTTCCAGTGCACTGAGCTTCCAGATGTAATGGGCGCAATGGTGAGTTTTCACCCTTCTGTCTGATTTGTTAGACAAATGTCTATTTCAAGGCCTTGAACATTTTTTCTTAAGTGGTGACTGAGTGACTTAAAAGCACTTTCCCAAAAACCCAGAATGTAGTACCTTGCATACTTTTATTTTAATGGCACTATTAGAGGGAACCAGTAAGGAGCATCGCAGTTATTTTCAGCCTGTAAATTAGGTAAAGTGGTATGAACTTTGGAGCTGAACTGTCTGGTTTAATAAGGGTTATGTATTTAAGGTGTGTGTTTTTTTTTCTTCAAATTCAGTTGGAAATTCTTAGTTCTGGTGGGCATTAGAATATAAATTTATGTGAAAAAGTAATTCATGGAGAATGAGGATTCTATCAAGCGCTCAGTATTTTTTGGGTGTGTGAACTGATGTCCATAACTGGTAAACTACAGTAACCCGAAAAACAAAATAACAGCACAGTGGTACAATGTAATCACGAAAAATATCACCAGTTTTGTCCCTAGAATCCATGTGCACAAGCTTTTCACCTGTGGCCTAATGCATGTATGTTACAGCATATTTTTAATGTTTAACTGAAAATGTTGCATATTTTTTAACTTTAGAAAGTGGAATCTGAAGATGAGTCATTTCAACCAAGGCGGCACAGAAGGCCCCCCCCATTAAAAGTAGCCCTGAAATTCCCAGTAAGGAAAGGGAATGCTAGGGAGAGGACACCTGCAAAGCCACTGTCTCCACAACAAAAGGAATCTGAGTCTGATTCAGATTCTGATGATGAAAAAGGCCCAAACTTCATAGAGAAGAGAGCCATTAATATCAAGGAGAACAAAGCTATGGTAAGTGTAGTAATTAAAACACTTTGCATAATATTATTAAATGGCTCCTGCCACCCTTGTCGTAGCCAGCACTTACATTATACTTGAACAATAATATTAATAGCAAATTTACTTTTGGCATTATGAACGACTGTTGCTTAATACTGTATTATGTTCTTTAATGTTTATTTGTCAGTAATTCATTTCTTTCTGGATTTTCAATTTTTCAGCTTGCAAAGCTTATGGCTGAACTGAAGAATGTGCCAGGATTTTTTAATGGGAGAATGTCTCTGCCTTCGAATCCCTCAGTGAGAACCTTTTTTTTTTTTTTTTTTTTTTTTATATAAATCCTAAGCCTACCAGGAGGGCATATTGGCTCCTTCCTAGAGGGAATAAACAGATCTTTGACAAACAGGGTAATGTGAAAGTAATTAAACACAGGAAATACAGAAAACTCAAATGAGAGAATTCCAAAGCATGTTGGAGAAGTTAGAAGAAATTAAGGTTTAAGGTCTTAGATAAAGTGAACAGATTGTATCCATAGTTTGTATTGTATACCAATAAAATGAGTGCTGAGTAAGAACCTGCTTTCTGCCCCCACAGCCCAGGAGACCCTCTCGGCGCTCTCTGGGAACAGGCCCTGGGAGGAGGAACCCAGAGCGCAGTGCCCGACCCCATACCCGCTCGCGCTCCCTGATTGACGGGCCCCCCACGCCTTCACCAGAGGAGGATAGCGACGAAGACAAGTACAGCTTGGTGAGGAAGAGGAGTACGATGGATGATGACCATCAGGTAAGGGCAATATGTAACCCTTATTGGGATGCAGGTTCCATTTCTAGTCAGGAATTTTCTACCTTTATCAAGTATACTGCACCATTTTAGGATTGAGGGACACTTTGTTAAAGCAGCATGTAGTTTCATCTGATCACAGAAGCTAAAAAGGATTAGACGGGATGGGGACTGCACCAGTTAAAACCATTGAACCCATTCCATCCAGAAGATTACATGTATTATTGATTGTATTCCCTAGCTAATCTCAAGCTCTAAAAATTCTAAAAAAGTCTTTTTACTGTATGTTGTTTGTTCAATTGCATATTTTTCCAAGTCCATCAACACGTTTTTATATTGTGGTGTAAGATCTGTAAAGAGAATGTAGTAGACTGCCATTTAAACAACTGGAGTAGTTGTGATACCCAATTGTTTTCCAAAATGTTGCCCTGTGTTGAGTCACGTTAGTTGCTCCACCCATTCTTTCTTGGGAGGAGTAACTACTGTGACTCTTGACCCAGCTATCTATTTGAAATAATGAAAAACTGAGTGCTTTAATGTGATCTTACTCTAGAGCAGGGGTGTGCAATTCCGGTCCTGGAGGGCCGGTGTCCCTCCTGGCTTTTGTTGCAACATTGCCCTGAATTACTTAATTGGACCAATTATTGGTCTAATTAAGTAATTTAGAGCACAGTTGGAACAAAAGCCAGGAGGGACACCGGCCCTCCAGGACCGGAATTGCACACCCCTGCTCTAGAGTATATATGTGAGTGATATGGATTTGGGTGCTTTGGTTACTGTTACAATTACCACTGATTCCAGTTTTCCTCCTGCTGCAGGGTGAGCCTCGCAGGAGAAGTTATACAGGTGCTATGACCATCCCTCACATAGTGCGCCCAGTGGAAGAGATTACAGAGATGGAACTTGACAATATCTGCTTTAATGTCAGAGAGAAAGTTTATAATCGAGCAACAGTAAGTATTTTATATATATATGGTTGATGAATGTAAAATAGGTTCATGCAAGCAGCTTTAATTATTTTAACCCAGTTGCATTTTTTCTTGTCAGGGGTCCACTTGCCACCAGTGCCGTCAAAAAACCACTGACACAAAAACGAGCTGCCGCAATCCCAAATGTGTGGGAGTGAGAGGACAGTTCTGTGGCCCGTGCCTCCGGAATCGCTATGGAGAAGAGGTTCGAAATGCCTTGCTGGATCCTGTAAGTACCAAACACTTGTACAATTCATTTTTTCCCTCTGGACTGCTATTTTAAAAATGCTTCAGTTTAATTGCACATTACAATTTTTTTGTGCTTCTGTTTATTGTCTGTTAGCTAAGTTGGGGCCCTATAAAGAATGTTACATTTATAATTTTAGTGACTTGTTCCATGCACAAATGGTCTGCCTAATTTTTAAAATAAACATTCCTACCAGGGTTGTGCACTGCAGCTGTCTGATGTGAAGCCACCATGTTGCTGAGAAACTTATACACGTAGTTTTGTACTTTCTTGATCAAGGCATCATACTGTGATGTCCTTGGTTTTGAATAATGGAGGGGGGACTACAAATGAAATAGTTTCTCTCAATTTGAAAGTATGTATGTCTTATTGGAACAAACAAAACTATAAACTCCTGTAAGCAATCCTGTTTGTCTTGGTAAGAGTTGTTCTGGTGGCTACTGCAGCACACAAATTATTGTAAAGACCACAGATAATGGATCATTACATTTTTTAATTTAATGTAACATTTTCAAAAGGAATAATTGTCACAATTACATTAGTTCTGATGTGCAAGCTTGTGTTTCCATAACATGCTTTTGTAAATGTTAGAGATCTGAAGTCTCAAAGGATAACCGAAATTGCAACTATTCTAATCTGCATCACTGACGTGCTGGGCCTTTGATCAGGAGTTAACTTGTACTGTTTTCTTATAGAACTGGCACTGCCCCCCTTGCCAAGGAATCTGTAACTGCAGCTTCTGCAGACAGCGAGAAGGGCGCTGTGCTACTGGTGTGCTGGTCTACTTGGCAAAATACCATGGATTTAACAATGTTCATGCTTACTTGAAAAGGTAATTTATTTAAGACTAACATGTAATGTAAAATTAGTGGTTTCACAGACCCTGATTTGCACTAGTCTAGGACTACTTTGCCTAAAATAGTAGTTAGTCCAAGATTTGTTATAATTGGAGTCTGTGAAGCCAGCCATAGGTGTCCAAGATCAGTGGTAATCAGGATCTGTAAAACCTGCCTTAAATGATTTTACTGATTCAATTTGTCTTGAAATATGCTGCCTTTTGAAGATTTTGGTTGGTCGACTGAATAACTTGTGCTTTTTCCTTTTTTGCAGTCTTAAAAAAGAACTTGAAAATGAAGTGGATGAAAACTAAAACGTCTTGTCTTTTTATATTAGATTTTACTGTTCCTCTTGACAGATTTTAAAGTGTATGTATATTTGCCACTTGTGTAACTTACCGATATGGTGAATTGATCAAATGTATGTTGATTGTAATTTAATGCAAGATAAACACTTGTGCCTTTTGTGACCAAAATTGGTTAACACTGCTCCATTCCTGTCTTTAATTCCAATGAATATGTTATTGCTGGCAGTATGTCTGTCTCAGTGTACATAATGGAATTTTACACAAGTTTTATTTCCAGCACTTATGAAATGTACTGATATTTGAATTAACTTGTGTTCATGTTGAGATATGGTGCTATTTTGTCAAATATTTTAGCAAGTTACATGTAGTAGAGTCATTGATTTACTGCTTTACCCCAATCAATGTGTGTCTACTAAGCTGTTAAATTGACATTCAGAGCCTCCATCCCCACTGCAGCAAGTTCATCCAGTCACGAACGACTGCTTACCCTGCACTCCAGGAGCGTTCTCCTACTGACAGGGGTAAAGTTGTGCTGGAAAAGCAAAGATTCTGCTTCCCATCGACCTATAGAAATAAATGCTGATAACATTTTTCTAATGTTCATTATTGATTGATTAAAGTTACTATGTAGTGATTGTGATTAAGTAGATAAAGGATCTCCTTTTATATGTATTGCCAGCATGTTTTCAGCAAATTAAAAAGAAATGTGGAAATTTAATAGGTGAATGTTTGTTTTATTTTACTTTAATTCATACCTTACAGTCTGCATTCTTTAAAACAAATTACACAACAGAACATTGCAATAAACTACCAATTGTGCTATTAGGGTTTTTTTGTTCACTTACAAAAACAATTCTTCAAATGTGCTGTACAGACTTTAATAGCTTAAATGGGTAAGTTTTAGAACAAACACTGAATTTGTATGTTTTCTACACACTTAAAAGCAGTGCAACACCAGCAAGAACCCATTTGGCAGGCCTTTCTTTTGTTTTTAAATAGAAAGTCCATACATATGTTGCACCTCTTAGTTTGGTTTTGTAAACCGGGCACTCGTAAATGTTTCTCGTCTCTTGTCTGTCATGAGGAATAGCCCTCACAAATATTACCGGCATCATCGGGGTCAGGTCTTTCAGACGAGCCTCTGCTATGTTTCCACCATGAGTGTCCCACCTGGCACCTGTGACGGAATGTAACAAGAATCACTCACAGTATTTTCAGGCAGAATATCTGCATTATTGAACTGTGGTGATATTAAATGTATGAAGTATGCATTTAAGTATTACAAAAAAAAATATAGTTTAGCTTGGCTAATATTATAAATAATTGGATTACTCACCTTCCATGTACAAGCCATAGACATAAGCCCCTTCTCTGGCTGGCTGGTTAAATTCTTCCTTAAACTTTTTTGTGACGTCCACAGTTAAATGCATCTTATCCAAAGGCCACTCATTTTTCCTTGCCAAACTCTGCATTACAGCTGAAATTATATAAAGTTAAATAAATACAAAATAATTGGTTCAAAAAGGATTACTTTATCATAGGTATCCACTACCCCACAGGTGCCATTTAAAACCAAAAGGACAGGTCACTGTTAGGCTTGAAAGGAAAAATTTAAATATCAACAGTGTTTAAAACACAGTGTGTCCAAATGAAATTAAAATAAGCCACCAGACGTATTTGCATATCTAAACTGCTACAGAACTGAGCGAGAGAAAAAAACACTACTATTGCATACAAAAAATAAATTATCTCAATTTGCAATGTTTGAATTTAAAACTGATATAAAAATCCAAATCAAGACAGTTAAAACAGTTACAAGTTTCTTTGGTCTATAAGAAGCTAATATATATATATATATATATATATAATTTTTTTTTTTTTTTTTAATTTTGTTTTCTCCTGCCTGTGAAAGCAAAATATAGAAAAGTGACATGGATTTGAAGCCGTGGACCTCAGAGCTATGGGCCACCTTTATTTGAGAATGTGATCTAGCAGCGACTGACGAGAGTTGAGCCAAGCTAGTTTGTCGTAACTCATTAGAACCCTTCAGACGGATCCTGCTTTTCCATGATGAGCTCCTCTTACTGCCAACGCTGATGCTGAGCTACCTGAAGCATACTTAACATTATTCTTTTTTAAATGTTCATTCAATGTGCCTTGAAGCTTGACAGTATAAAAAACAACATTCTAATATTTATTTTTATTTTCTAGTACTAATCAAGACCTACATAGTAAATACTATAGGTTCTCATTAACATTGTAAGAAAAACATTTTTCATGTACCCTCATTCACAAGCCTCAAAAAAGGTACATCTTTATAGTTTTTACATTATGTTATTATATTTTAGCAAGTTGCACTGAAATTCATACATAAGTTTAATTTCTCCTTTTTATTTTTAGTTTACTGGAGAGCTTTCTTTTTTCTTTTCAAAACAGAACTGCTTCAAAAACTATTAGCATAATAAAGATGCACTTGAAACTACCAGTATTAAATACCAATGATCATCCACTTTGAGATGATGAATATTTAGGGAAATAATTGTTTATGACATTCAAGCATTGAGCTGATCTGGTAATCAAGCTATGAAATACAATATTTATTCATTAGAGCAAATTTAATGAGGCCTCCTGGCAGTAATTATAAAAATTACTGTAGCAGTAAATTACTAATGAGTTCTGCCACACTGCTGCCTACCTGTGAGGAAGGACTGGGGGTTGAATAGACCTGATATCCAGACTACGCTGGGGAGAGAGAGATCCTGGGTCCAGGTATCTAGTTCACGGCAGCGGAGAAGGAGATCATTGTACCTTTGAAGCATTGAGTCAAATTAGGAACCGCTGTTTTAAATTAGTTTCATCCATAGCCTAAAAACACTCAGAAATCAAAATCCGAAAATTGGTCACAAAATCTTCATTGAAGCATTTCAAACTTAAGTTTCTTTTAATTTTAAACGTATTCTTTATAAATGCTTGGGGTGATGAGAAAGTAATTCAATGATTAAACCATTATGCTAAGCCATGGACATGCTATTCAGCATTTTTTCTGCAGTGCAGAAATTATTTTCTGAGGAGAGCAAATTACAGTACAAAGCTAGAAACAATTTAACCAAGTTTCTGTGCAAATTAATACACCAGGTCAATCAAATATGGCATAAATATATCTTACAATACAGAATCATATATTCAGGTAAAGGAAATAAATATTTTAAATAAATAAATAAAATTCAATTTTTTGGGAGGGTAGGAGGGGATAAATCTTAAAATCCATCATATAATTTTAGATGCACAAGAACGACTTGTTCTACTTTGACCCCTGCAAACCTTAACAAGAATTCAAAAGTGTTCTGCAATCGATTTTTCCTTTTTTGATGTACACCTAGTAATACAGCTGCTGTTTGGCTTATGACATGTTACTTACCACTGTGCTAGACTGTATGTTGATGGATATGCTAGCTTGGTCCAGGTGTCAGGAACATTATCAAAGAAAAGAGCTGTCTGCAGTTGCTCCATCTCTGAGGAAATTGCCAACTCACCCTAACAAAAGAAAGCGTAAGTGCACACTTTGTGGCTCAAAAGAGACTGATAAGATGACATGATAAATAGTGAATTCCTTGCAGGGAAAACACATCAAGTAGCTGATCTTGACAATTCTGTTATTTCTGCAGCTTCTAAAGGTAAAGCACTTTTTTCTGTTTTATGTGTAGGTTAATTTAAGTGAACGTATTTAAGTGAATGTTATGAATAATTTAAAGATGAGACAGATTGGAAATGACATGTATTCTATCTGGAATGCATTTACTGTTGCTTGTAATTGGCTAGTTACCTAGTCAAACCCGTTTCACATCGCAGGATAGACAAAAGCACCAATTATTATCAGCAATAAAAATGCAAGTAGCATTTTCTTAGGGTTTAATATATCTGCAGTTTATTTATGTGTGAATTTGATGCAAATAAATACATCATTCAAGTTTATTATGAGTGTTGACAGATGGTAGCTGAATGGGTAGGGGAAAACAAAACAACACTCAACCAACCTTGAGTCCCAAATCTAGTTCCTTAAGTGAGCGTCTTATTTCATGCGTCAGGGTGTTCATTCTTTCACATTCTTGAAAGCACACTAAAATATAAGGGGAGCGTTCTGCACTTTTGGAAGTAATGTCAGACATATTGTACTCCTCAGGTAGTTTCTCCAAAATGTCATCAAGGATCATTTTTACCTTAAGAAATACCAAACATTATATTTTAGTTCAGGTTACTGCACACTTTTATTTGCGTTGGAGCATATGCAAATAGTTTTTTGTTTGTTTGTTTTTTTCAGATCTTTGATTAAATATCCTTACTGCACAATTCTACAGAACTGTTAAGCTTTGGTTGTTAATTGATTTGAACACACATTTTGAATATGCATTTTTAAACAATAAAATGCAAAATATCAAATATTATTCATAACTCAAGATGTGATTTTAAAATGGAGTACATCTGGACACATGAAATTTACAAATGTAAAATAAATAGAGAGAGTAATATAGACAGGAATTATTCTAACAGTGTACAATTCTAATCGAGGTGATCTGAGAGGAAAATAAATACAAGTGCAAAGCTTTTTTGTTATGAATCGCCAACATAGGAATTATTTTAATTTTAATACCACTCAGTATATATATATATATATATATATATATATATATATATATATATATATATATATATATATATATATATATAAAAGCTTAATGGAGAAGCTTTGTGTATTGCAATGTACTTACTTTTTCTTCTACAGTTTGGGTAGCTCCCTCGCCAATGACAGAATCTCTAGGTTGCAGTTCAAGTAACGTATGGAAAAGATTGTCTGAAGTCACGGTTAAAAATTCTATCTCTGCATTGGGGTGCAGTCCATAATGCACTGGGCTTTCATGAGGCAGCATCTCGTCAATGTATCTGTGGTAGCCTTGGTAATCCAGGTTTGAAGGGACCACAAAACCAGGCGCTAAGGCTAGTTTTCTGTCAAACTGGAACACATAACGCGTTAACGAAAATGAAAAATAAACATAGGTTTGGTGACCTCCCGATTATCAGTAGGAGTTGAAAGACATTCCTACTTAATTCTTACCTTTAAAAATAGGAGATAAAATAAACAACACCACTTACATACATCCATAAACTATGAAAATTGGCTTTGTTCCTTTTCCAAAAGCTTCCAGTAGGGGGAGTTCTAAGCCAGGCAACACCTAAAATGACTACAAAAGCAGTAAAGCCACCTCTAGATAGAGATACACTTTACCTGTCTTTCATGTTTCCCAGCACCAAACAATGTGTGTCTTTTAAACAGCACTGACATGAAGGTCATCAAATCAACAGAGCATTCTTTTTTTTTCCGGGCTCCACTGGTAACCATTAAGGAAAGGTTTTGTAGTTTAAATTCAAATACCTGGTTTGGCTGCATGTATTCCTCAAGATAAGTGCAACACAGCCTCCTGTCCCAGTCATCAGTGATGTGACCTCCATACATGATCTCTCCAAACAAGTATCGAAGGTCCTCCCAAGGTACCTTTGGCACAGTATATAAAAAGTGTCTTTCCCATTGGTTTCAATTGTAATAATAATAATAATAATAATAATAATAATAATAATAATAATAATAATAATAATAATAAATATAAAATTACAATTGTATAATTACCAGGCTTTAGACACTGTCTTTTTCATTACTAGCATAATATTTTTTGGGGTAATTCTTCATAAAATCAGTGTTACCTTATTGACATTATTACTTATTATTATTATACTTACTTGAGAGTTATACATTACTTAATAGTACTACATTTAGTACTTCCCCTGCTCACCTGTGAATTTGCCTCCAGGTAATTGTAGAGAACGTTCACCGAGATTGTGAGGTCCCCTGTGTTGAAGGGGTACTTGCGATTCCAGCCTTGGGGTCCAAATTTCCGCCGTTCTGCAACACTGGCGTGGAAATAGCAGAGAGAGAAGAGAATGGTCTTGAACTCCTGCTCTCTGGAGCACTGATCCAGAATATCCTGGAATGAACAAACACATACACACATCTTGCATCTGCGTACATTTTATCTATGTTGTGTATCACTTTAAATCGAAGATAAAAACACACACGGGTACCGAAAACTCTTTCCATGAAAAAAGGTTATCCACTGGCCTCAGCTCTACCAATCAATCAATCAATCAATCAATCAATCAATCAATCAATCAATCAATTTATTTTACAGCCCTTCACAACAGAATTGTCACAGAATGCTTCACAGGATGAAAAGATGAAAAGCAGTACATTGTCAATTTAAAACAGAATCCAGCAGGAAACATGAATATAAAGTCAATACAATAAAACAGTAAGAACAGAACAAATAAAAGGTGCAGACAAGTCTTTTTTTTAAAAAAAACAGCAATAGTTGGTGCTTCCAGCATCCTAACAGCTTCATTAGCTAATTTCAAATCCAGTATGTTACTATTATTGATTCATACAGTTTACTAAATAAAGCCTGGGGACAGAAATAAAGCAACACGACAGTCAAGGCAAAAAAAAAAAAAAAAAAAAATCAATTTCCAGTTTTGTATTTTTTTTTTTACAGCTATCTGATTTTGCAATATTTCAGAAACAAATACAAATAAACAACTTGATAATATTACTTTCACCATTGATTCAAGCTTAGTTAATCTGATTCTATTTTATAAAAATGACTTGCATCCTGAACTCAAAGCACTTACCTGGTCGAAATTATCCAGAGCAGCGTGCAGATTGGCCAGCATGCCAGTTGGTGGTTCGTTGGTGATTTTGATGGCGTTCTCCAAGATCCCTTGTGGAATGATGTGCTCCTGAGGGGTGGGAGCGGGTTCAGCACTGATGAAGACGCGATAGTCGGGGTGACTCCCCTCACTGTACTTCTCAAGCAGCGTCTCAAGACTGCCCAGCCACTTTGCTACTAAATGAATATTCTAGAAAAAAAGGTGGTTTGTTTATAAATTTCTACTTTAAGAAAAATACACAAATGTGACCAACGTACAAAATATAAACACATCCAACTGTCTTGCTTTTTTAATAATAATTTTGTTTCTATAAAGACAAAAAACACACACATACAGTAGGTGAAGGTGGTACAATATTAATTCATCTTTGGAATATTTACTGTTACCACAGTCTTTCTCTTGTGAACACGCACTAGTTATCACAGTTTCATTGTTTTTCAGAGATCACACTATTGCATTTAAATCAATTATGTGTTAATACTTGCCAAATTAGCGTAATAGAAACTAGATGCAAAAACATAAACGCTGTGCTGATGTAGTTTGTCAACTGCAACATCAACACTTCAACATGACACACATTTCAGAGTACAAGCATTATGGAGTAATCAATAGAAGCGTCTTCAAGCACAATTATTGCACTTAATCAAGTTCAGATGCCACTCAAACAGAATGGAGTGTGACTTGCTTTTGCTGAACCAGGTGTGCACATTAACAGTGGCTTTTCATTTATTTCTTTGTTCTACAGATTCTAATCTACCTCAGGATTATCGGTATTGGACATGTGAGTACAGCATTTCACGAATGTAAAAACAGAACAAAATACTTTGTTCAAGATTTATGCAAATGTATGCAAATTCTTCAGTGTAAACCAGGGTAAGCAGTATGCTCTTACTTGAAGTATAACCCAGTGGCCCTCTTTTGATGCCTTTTCCATGGTTAATTCAGCCACAGCCTCCTGACCTTGTCCCAGAGATACATTGTGCAGCTTCCCAAGGTCTATGGTGAAGCCAAGCTTTTTACCTGCATTTTAACAGACATTGTTTAACAATGAAAGACTTTAGCAGGCATTTTAAAAACCATGCAATTCTTTTTTTTTTCACCCCTGTATTAGCTCTGCTAAACATGTAAGACAAGAGTAACTTCACGTTATATGGACACCAATGGGCTGGTATTTTATATAATGATCTTTAATACTGCAGATTTGAAGAAGCAAATAAGAGCCACACAAGATGCATTGTTCTGCAGACGTGGACTTGTCTAGTTTCTCCTTGTCAGAAACACTGTCTATTACCCCCAGAAGCTTTCCAAATGGTCCTGAAGGATAACTGATAGGGTTACAGACCATCCATCTCAATAATGACAGAGTATGTCCAAGTCACAAAGGAGGCATTCCATGAGAAAAGGTGTGTCCCTATTCTATTACTGCCCTCATTAACAAGTCACATACCGCTTAGCAGGCATGTCCAGGTCACATGTCTATTTTGTAACCTTTGCTATTTGAATTAGACACTAAACCTTTTAAATCAATTGATGTCTCTGGATGTGAACAATACAGAATAATAATTGACATTTCAAACGGCTATTAATAGAATGATGGCTTCTTTTTTTATATATATCATTTGCTATCAGGATCTTACCAAGTGATTCAACATCTTTCAATGGGTCCACTCCTGGAGACAGAATAAAAAAGACTGGGAATGCCGGGCCGCTCTCCTTGAATGATTTAGCAAACTCTGTTTTGCGCACTTCAGTGTATTTTGTTCCAAGCTTCTCTTCAACAAAATTTCTGATAGAAAAATAAAAAAAATATTACATATTAATAAATGTTAAGAAAAATCAAATATTAGCATTATACCACTGCAAGGAAAGGCAACCCAAAACCTCCTTATTGATGTCGAATATTTAAAGTGCGGATCACACGTGTTCATTCTACCTGAGCGCGTAAGTCATCCTGTCAGGACGCAAAGCACGCATCAGAATTAACTTCTGCAGAGAACTTTTACTTTTCCACTCTTGAGGAAACTTTTCCTTTTCTGGACACTCAGATTCCACAACTTTTTTCCATCGTTTGGGAGACCCCTCAATATCCCTGTCCAGCCCACGAAAATCATCAAGGAAACTCATAGTCTAAGGGAGGAATGGTTTACAGAACATGGGTTTACTTCCGTCAGTGTGTACCTTATTACAACTACAGTGCCAAAACAGGACAATTTATTTTAATGATGGCATCATTATTATAATGGTTTAGGCTTACAGAATGCCAGGCTACATTACAAGATATGGAAGGCATACCTTAATGGCACTCCATGCTGAATTTGACAGAAAGTCTACAGTACTGTTGTAGCTGTGGTCAATATTAAATCTGAGTAGGAAATCCAATTCACTGGCATCAATTTCTTTGTTCATTAGTAATAGCTGCATAAAAAAGAAGATTTAAAAAAAGCAAGTGAACATACCAAGCAATGACTAAAGCCCACTAAATAACATTTTACTAATAGAAATTGATTAATTAAAACATGGAGAATGTAGAGATGTATTTCAATTATTTTTATTTAATTATAAAATCAAAAAAGGTATCAAAATAAACAATTCTTCATATTTAAATGTATCGCATGAATTTATATTTTCAACAAATGCTTTTTTGCCTGTTGTAAGTTAATTGAATTGGGCCCTTAAATGAGCTGTTACAATAAGGTCACAATATTCAAAAATGGTTAAATTCTGGAGCTGATTTTGAAGAAATTATATATGGACCAAAAAATTAACCACCGAATTAAAAAAAAAAAAAAAAAGTAGTTTCTCGTAGTATTAGTTCAATTATTGTGAATAGTTTCTTGCAAATTTTAGGCTGATAGACTTTGTACATTGTGCATTGCCTAGAAAATCATCATGCTTCAGAGACCAGTACAGTGTACGTATTGGGTATATAAAACTACAATTCTCACACACAAGAGGAGTTGTACCTGGAAAGCCAGCTGGGCTGTGAAGGTAAGTTTGTCTCTTTCAAACAAGCCTCGACTGATGTAATTGAAGGAAGAGAAGGTAATGCAGTGGATGAGGTTATTGACCCTCCTCCGGACATCATCAGAGGGTTCTGCCTGGTGCACAGCCTTGTGAAACACAACATTAAACGCCTAAAGAGGAAGAAGAAAATGACTAGCAATATAGATATTCCCTGGAAATAAACGCCTATTTGAAGACCACAGGCAGTAATCTGGAAATGGAATCTTACCTTAAGTGAGAACTGGTACATTGGATTGATTTTATTGAGATCATTCATTATGAAGTAGAGCAGAGAGGCCCTTGCTGCCACAGGACGGTAGTGCTCACGTGCTTCATTAATTTTTACTTCATTAACCTTCGCTTCCAGAACCTACAACACATAATACATAGTAATTTGTTAGACGCAGGGAATATTGTCAAAGTACTGTTGGCCACGGATTAGTGAGGTGGTTAGAAAAAATAAAGTGTATTTCCTCATCATAATGCATCAAGTAGTGTTGACAGTTGTTTATTAGAAATAATCTCTCACAGCACTCTGATTATGAAATTAATAACTATACATGTGTAATTTGAACAAATCCTATCAACAAAAACAATGTTCTTAAGAAAATGTTGTTGTTCTCTCAAGCATGTACAAAGGCAAAATACATTTTATTTGATAATGACATAACAAACAGTACAGGACACATTAGGCATTGGGCAGCAGTGTGGAGTAGTGGTTAGGGCTCTGGACTCTTGACCAGAGGGTTGTGGGTCCAATCCCAGGTGGGGGACACTGCTGCTATACCCTTGAGCAAGGTACTTTACCTAGATTGTTCCAGTAAAAACCCAACTGTATAAATGGGAAATTATATGGGAAAAAAGTGACATCTGTATGATATGAAATAATGTATAATGTGATATCTTGTAACAATTGTAAGTCGCCCTGGATAAGGGCATCTGCTAAGAAATTATTATTATTATTATTATTATTATTATTATTATTATTATTATTATTAATAATAATAATAATAATAATAATAACAATAATAATAATTATTAACAAAACAGTGAAATTGTTAAGTAAATAGGACACTTCATGACTCATATGACCAAAGAGTATTAAGAAATGTATATTAGAAAGTGAGAATATTTCACATGTAAAGCAAGAACATTCAAAAGATATCTCCATTCATTGATGACAAGCACATGCTAAGCTAATGGCACAAAAAGTTAGACAAGCCAGTACAACAAATTAAAGTTGTGTTAACTGTGTTAAACACTAATCTCATTTTTTTTTCTTAACCTATGATTATATTGATCTATGATTATATTAAATCCATGTCTGCAAAACATAAGTATTTTGTTTATGTTCTGTCTCAAATTTAATTCTAAACAGAGACAGGCATCATAAAAAAAAAATCCTCATATACTGTAATGCTAATAATACAATTCATCTTCAAAAAAGAATCTAAACTTTACAATGATTAACAGATACAATGGAACAACTCTGGTCTTTATTGTTTGCAGGGGGGCTCAATTCACAAATAAAATGCGGTCTGGCACAGTACAAGTATATTTCATGGTATTTTTTTTCCCCTGACAAGTTAATTTCTTGTAATGCATGAAAATATTATTTTTCGGCAGCATTCCAAACATGGATTTGATGATGATTTTTAATTAAAGAGGGGGAGTATTTGAGACAGTTTCGTGCAGTAGCTTAATGCTATGTACAGAAAGATTTGGCAGTGCTCAAGAGTTAAGTCCATTACACACTGGATCCATTCCGTCATGTTACCATCAGTAATCCTGGATAACACACCAGATGTGTTTCATATCCCGTCATTCAGCATATGGATGACTGCTTAAACAACTCAAATATACCATGAAGCTCAGGTGTCTACCTACATTAAACGTCACTGGTTCCTTTACTTTTCTACGCCTGTGAAAACACATGTAAAATCAGAATGATTTTGATCCTAAAACCAATGCATCACCCTTGCACGACAATTACATACTTGGAGCATGATTTTCCGAGATACAGTTTGATACTGTACACAACCTCAGGAAGGAACGTTATGCTCCATATAATTGCTTGATATCATTATTTTTCATGTTTGCTGCCATGCTTGTCCCAGATTCTAACAATGAGAACGTGATCGCACCAGCTAGAGCCCTGGAATGAACTAAAACCAACAAATGAAGCAAAATCAGTCTCAAATTGCAGATTAGGGCTGACACTGTAATGCTGTTAAGTTCAACAGAAGTGTGGATGGTAGTGATGGAAGCGGTTTTATGTAAAGGACAGCCGATGATCACAAGTGAATGAGGGTGCCTGTTGAGGTGGGAACTGCTGATGACTGTTCTAGTTATCTCAAAGCAATTTTACCTTCATCTCGATTTCAGCAGCAGTGTGCTTCGTTGTTTCTAGTTTCTCTACCAGAAGGTTGTCTCCTAAGAAGTTGCTCTCAGCCGCTGAAAGTCGGGTCAACAACTCATCCTCGAGAAGCTTCAGCTCAATTTTAAAATAATTCTGCTGCTTGGTGAGCTCTGACTGAACAGAAAAGAAACACACACATGAGAAAATTGTTATTCTTTATAATGCATGTATTCCAAATTCTTACGTTCATTTAAACAGTTTCAAGTAGTGACATATCTCTTGCCCTTCCTCTACCTGTGGCACAGAATTCAGATGACAGCACAAGTATAGTTGAAAATATGGCAAGCTTGTTTGTTCTTTATTTTTCTACATCAGGCCAATATAATACTAAAAAAGACTGAAGGAGTCTAGTACATATAGGTCAGGGCTCAGGCATATGTACTGGATATTGTAGAGACGGCAGTGCTGTCAATCTTAAACACTGCACCCCTTCCATGACTTTTAAATTAAATACAGATTTTCATCACTACAGTCCTTAAAATCATCTCAGAGAGTCTCAATGACAAACTGTTCCAAATATATGTCCTGACTGCCATATACATGATATAGGGCTTGACTCACTCAAGCCATTTTACCTTTAAATGTTCCAGATCTGGCCTCTCCAAATTGACCACATCAGCCAGCAGCTGGTCCTCCAAGCCATCCCTGGTTACAGTGAAGTTTATTAATGTAGTCTGAGCCTGAATTTCAGGTTTGTAGTGTGGGTTAGCAAGCTTAGTGTGCAGGATCAACCGAAAATCAGGATGAAACCTGCATTCTTTATCTCCGACCTTGATGTATCTGAAACATTACAACAGTACTTTGTTTAAAAACATTAATGTGCAATAGGCATAAATTTGAAAAAACACAACATATGATAATGTATGTACAAAGCCATTACCTTCCTTTCTTAATGGTGTGCCTGCCTAAAAGAGGGTCAATTACTGGATCAATCGTTTCTTCTAAATTTTCTAGTAAAACAGGATCCCCCAAAACAACAGCGTTCTCAATGACATCTACATACCTAAAGAGATTTAAAGAAACATCAATGTAGAAAACAGTCACTATATTTAAGTGACCCTTTGCAATTTTACAAAACTAAAGCAAATTTAGAGCAATATTTCCAATTGCAGGCTATATACGTTTTTCAGGTATGAGAAACTGAACAGAAATACATTTGTTGGTAGCCTGTGTTAAATTACAAACACATTGGGTTCAAATAGATTCAGTATGTTTTCTGATATTTTTTGCTTACATCCTGAACATCACAACAAATATGCTTACTTAGTCGTTAAAATGGTTCTCACAAAATAACACTGAAAGAATTGTAATGTTATTGGTAAAAACCATGGATTAAATGTTTAAGAATTTTGTAAAAATGTAATTGGTGCTTCTTTCATTTGATGAGAAAAAACATGGTTTCAGTTTCTTCGGTTGCTATTTGAAAAAAGCTACATGCATGCCTCTCTGTGAAGACTACATAACATATGCAATGCTCTATGTAGTAACAAAGCACTTGTGGAGAAAACCAAAGTTAAAATAAACAATTAACTCATTATTGAATAATAATAATATCTAAGAAAAACTAAACGTCTTGGTCAAGTAGACGAGTGTCTTAGCAGCTGCTAAATAAATGGTCATTATCATATGCTTTTGTTTCTACCCTCTGTCAACAAACAAACACAATCGAAGGTAAAGGTCAGGTCACCCCCATGGTTCTTTGAGATCTTTATTGGACTTTGTTGTCATACTGATGGCATTGCAAGCTCCAGTGGTCAACACTTTCTTACCCTTTTTGACCCAAATTGATGACTTTCAGATCACAGCCATATCTGATCTTTATCCACTTAATCCCCTGGAGCTGTGGGTCAATCAGGAGAGGCCAGCGCTCACAGTTAGTCAGAATAGTGGCATTCTGCGTGGACATTTTGTCACTTGGCAAACCTTCATTGTTCCATTTTGCAATGGTAGCGTCATCAGTCAGCATGCATACTGGATCAAGACCTTCGGTCATTGGAATAGGGACCTCGAGTAACAGAGAAGCTAATTAGAACCGGTCTGAGTCACAGCAAACAGAAAATCTACATAATGATCAGAATCTTTCACAAACAGTTTGCATCGTGGGCTGTCAGTCTGTATGCGCAAGTGGGTGTGATTTATGTGTTAACGAGGAGTATTTAAACACATCCATCCACAGAGCAGTCAAGACCTTTCACCCCGAGACACTACAGCCTGCAGTGGTGATGCTCAATTATTTTTCTTTAGGATTTAAATTCGAGGTTACTGTCTGTATTATCTATTTTATCTTTTCTTCTGCAAAGCATGCCCAAAAAGTGCATTGAAGTACTTTTTACTTTTTAGAACGTTTTTACAAATCATGGTTAGATATTGGCTTTACTACTCTATTTCTTTCTGAAATAAAACCTAAAAGTACCTTTTGGCTCCTCAAATAGGGCATCCAGAGGTTTTCAACGAGCTCATGACGGTACCTCTTGGAGAAGGAACCAGCGTAGGATATAAAAGCTGCAGTTAGCAGCACATCCCCACACAGGGTTTGCTCCTGTTCATGATACTGAGCAACAGAGTGCACCCAGCGGACATTCTCGGACTGGACAGACAAACCAAAAGAAACCAACATAAATACAGAAACCAATTCGGAAACAAATAATTCAGTCCAAAGCCACGAATATTGTAAAACAGCATGTTCAATGGTGGAATCAAATGCAAATGTGTACTGTGCTGTTTATTAAACTATAGCTGCAGGGTTAAATCAGAAGAATTATTTTAGTTTCTGTCTGTTGTTCAAGTACCTACTGTCGTTACCGGGCAGTACTGTACATTAACATGAAGCGGTATTCATTTTCATATTCTTTTAAATCAATGGAACAGGAAAAGGTCAAGAAACATTTCCACTATCAAGGTATAAATGAACAGTAATCTATTTTTCTTCAGCTCATCAGCTTCTTTGGTAAGTGCTGGAGTTATTGTCAGATCAGCAGTGTCTAACAAAGGAGTGCTTACTGCAGACTGCTTCATTAGCCTGCCCTGAAGGGTCTCACCTCCAGTCCTTTCACTAATCTGTTGGCCAGCTCAATGGTCTTGTTAGTTCTATTCACTTCGTCTTGACAGCGGATTTTCTCAGCTATAGCCTTCTCAAAGGCAGCTGTTAAGGTAGCCAGGCTTGTGTCTAGTTCCTTTAAATAAAAAAAAGAAAGCAAATCAGTTTCTATCAACAGCATACAAACAAGAGGACAGCTGTGCTGATCACAGGTTACCAGTATTAATCTACATATGTACTGCCTCTGTATGTCAGAGCAGTAGAGTCACAGCAAGAGTAATCCTGTCCGGATATTTGTAAAGCATCTCTCGAGGATTGCAATGGGAGTAAAGGATCTGAAGAATTTGTATTCAGATTTACTAAACTTTTGCTCAAATAAAAAGTCAGTTTTACTATTTAATAATAATTCAAGAGCACCCACATTGTTTCTATATGCTTCACAACATACATTGTATAACCTACAGTACTGCTTAAGTTAAAGAACAAGATATTGTTACAAGCAAGATATTACACTTCAGGAGGCTGAGACCTATTAAATCCAGTTTGTTGGATCTGTAATTCAAGCACATGCTGGGATTTGAATTTCGTTCCTGTTTGATTTTCATCATTGTAATATATGTTAATGTATGTCTATTATCTCATGTGTTGTACTGACATTTGTTTGTTGGAACATACTGCCAGCTGATCCCTCCCTGGGTTTCTCTTGTAAACAAGGGGATACTCTCAATGAGCTACGCTAGTAAATAAAATGGATAAACAGAATAAGATTTTGCACCAAACATAAATAAAGCCGTATAATCTAGTTTTTCAGTATATTAATCTGTATACTGTATGTATATAATATTATTAAATAGAAAAACATGTATTTATAAGTATGAAATTGTTATTTATTTCCATCATACCAGTGATAAATAATTATAATTTTTTGCACAGTTAAAATACATTTTAATTAAGTCTAAAGTTATATTATAGCTCTTTAAGCTGTTTTCATTTTAAAACAAGGTTTTGATGTGAACTTTGCAGGTGCAGTTTATTGAAAAATCCCAAAAGGCTATGCTTAGCCCCTGAATCTCTTTTTTTTATTATTTGAAGAAGCAGCCTTTTCAAAACAAGGTGAAGTTCAATGAAGTCTCTATGCTGTGATGATCAAACAGTGTCACATCACTATGGCAATTGCTGCCAGGGCCAGGAATACAGATCAGGTTTAATTGTACAAGGCCTTATTGCTGCTGTATGTCAATCAGAGACTCTGAATTGAGGAAAATTTGCTCTGTTCATTCTGTTGAATGATGTATCCAATTAAACCTGTTAGAATTCATGATCTTCAGTCAAGGTTAAATGAAAGTAGTTACTCCTGTCAGCTAGGTGATTAAATGCTGCCTACATCAAGAACATTTATGTGCAGAATTAAAATCTTAGTATAAAGCATGAATCTTTATGCATTCCAGTTAATTACCTCACAGTCCTGCTTCTTAAATGCCCAGTGCATTTGTTCTTAAATCACCAGGTTCATTTTAAAACTTACATTATACTCCAAATTAGATTTCAAATGGTCAAGTTACATTATTTTACAAATTAAAATAGCTACCCTTTTAGGACCCTACAGTGGACAGATTCCTAGAAATGGTTATTTATAAAACACACTAGAGAATATTCACTATAAAAGAAAGAAAGAAAAAAAAAGTTAAAAATAAAACGTCAACAATGATATTTGGTGTGAGAATACAGAACCTTTTTTATATTGCTGCGCGAAGTCTGATGGTTAAAAAATAGGGTTCAATTAAAATGCTTTACCTTATTACAATAATGTGTAATATTTCTTTATTCAATGTATCTCCAATACTTGTTTTCCTAAATCATCAATACAAAATTAATATTTGTAATTTGACACAAAGATGAAAGTCTTGCATATTCATGTCCTTTATTGAGCTCAACCCTAATGTCTACAGCTAAACCATTAAATATCAATAGATGGAAATCTGGTGTTGGTGTATTGGTTGAATTGGTATATCTCCCTGAGACCTCATGCTTCTATGCCAACCAGAAAAGGGAACTTATTTTTAAGGAACTAACTTTCCCTACCAGAAGAATTTTAAATGCACCGAAAATAAAATTAAAGCAGAAATAAAATCTGCATTTACCTAGATTGCTCCAGTAAAAACCCAACTGTATAAATGGGTAATTGTATGTAAAAATAATGTGATATCGTGTAACAATTGTAAGTCACCCTGGATAAGGGCATCTGCTAATAAATAAATAATAATAATAATAATAATAATAATAATAATAATAATAATAATAATAATAATAATAATAATAATAAAAAAAAATAATAATAATAATAATAAATTCCATACTGCCACTTTCAGAACCCTGTTGTCACACCGTATTGAAATAACAAAATATGCTAATATTGAAGGGCAAAAAATAACCCAAAAAAAAAACCAAAAACAGCAACACACTATATTTTAATTGCTTTAACTATGAAAGGATATTGCTTTTCAAAGGTTAGCAATATAAAAGTATTAGCAATAGATACAGTATTATCATATTAGTTTATTTTTCCAAAAGCTGCACAAACTATCTTAACTTCATAATAACGGGTTTTATTATGTGTTGTAAAAGGAAGAATCTCACTTCAGAAATCTAAAACTTTCAAGGCTGTTCAATTATATTTTCTGTAACAATTACACTAATCCCTTCCTTTAAATTAAAACACTGTCACTAAAGACTTTGATTTCTTTATTTATTTTAATTTTTTAAAAATAAAATCAAAGCATTTTGTTCCTTCCCATCTTCTGGTGGACATTATTTGAAACGCACTTTTATAAATGAAAAACAACACGACATTAATTAAAACGGCAACTATTACCAGCCTCGAAGAATAAATCACTTTAATAATAACACACAAATGCAGAAAGCCTACTGACATATTCACATATTAAAGTGAAATACTGTCATGAAAAACAGTGAAAGAATACATATTCTGTAATAATGGTCTTCTTTGCCTTCATTAAAAAGATCAGGTGTAGCACCTTCAAATAAAACCTTTTAAAAACACATTTCATACCTTGTGTTCAAATGGCATTAAAGTGCACTGCTGTTTAGTGAAATTATACTCCATACTCACTGCAAGCTTTCTCCAAATGACCTCCAGTTTCTCTGCCGCACCCGCCAGGTCTGTGTTGGCCTGAGATAGTGCGCGCCGTTTGAGAGCCACTTCACAATACACCTGGCATTGGATTATAACATGACACTTTAATAAGATGAGTTATTACATCCCTTTTAACTACAGAGCGGTTACAAAGAAACCACTCAAAAAGTTTTGTGGCTACAACTTATGAAGTGAATGTTTAATAAAGTTTATATTTAAAAGACAAATTGTACTATTAACATATCTGATGGTAGCACTCCTATACACATCTGCTGCCCTGTGGTGGGAGTGGAACAAAACCTTATATACCCATAGCCCAACACTGAGTTATGTATATCAATTTTGGTAGTAACATGTTAGTAGCAACATGTTTCCTTGCAAATGCTGCAATAAATAAAACAACAACCCCATTGGGCTACGGCCACAGCATGCAAAGGTTTCACTTATTGCTGTTACTTGCACTTGTAAGTCAAACTTTCTGAAAAGTATCAAAGCAACAGTGCATTAAATCAGAGAAATACTTACATACATCTTTTGGTGGTGTCAGTGTGACAGGCATGCAGATTAACAGGAGAAATGAAAAACAGTAATATGCATTATGACAAAAATGAACAATTATGCAACCCGACAGACATTAATTACGCTCCAGGAAGATGCATTGTGCCTCTTATTTTTTTAATGAGCATGTGCACTTTTGAGTAAGTTTTCCATCTACCTGTGATAAATGAGATAATGGTTGTAAAAAACACCATGAAAAATGACCCTGTGTACAGGACTAAATCACAATATTTCTAAGTATGAACTGCTGTATCCAAAACCTGCTTCACATCCAAATGGCAGCAGATCTTTCAATAAACAATATACTGGAATTTATAATATTTTATTACAACTGCAATATTTAGGCATTTAAAAAACATAGTGATTTAGAAGATTTCTCTTTCATGTGTTATAATGAGTCGGTATGACCGTTTCGTGTTTTTTGTGTTCTACAAATGACTGTTGCTCTATAACAGTACGATTAGATTATTATAATTAGTACCTACCTCGTGGAAGCGTATTATATTGATAACCCAAGCACAGAGCCCCGCAGCAGCAGAGGACTTTGTCCGCACAAACTCAGGGTTAAACTCAGGGTCCCGGAGATACTCCTCCTTAACCACTCTGACTGTACCTTCAGGGATGTGCTCCTTGTCAAAATGAATAAGAGCTTGCAAAAAATCATCTACCTGAGCAACAAATAAAACCATTAGAATTACACAAAACCTGTTTAAACACTGTGAGCCACTCCAGTGTACACCGCTCTGTTCTTAGATACCACCACAGTCAGGCAGTAGAACTCAAAAGTAAGAAATATAAACCTATAACATCTCCTAGGGTTATGATCGTAATTCAACATGGATAGTATGTGAGAACAAGCAAATAGTCTCCTGTTGGATTATGCAGCTAATGGGAGCCCACTGGTATCACTGTTCCGTGAAGCTCCCCCAGCTCCTGCATTGTTCCTTTGGTGATAGTCTTGCATTAGGGTTCCTATATATAAATGAGCATGCCTGTCCACAGTCACCTTTCACATCCAGCCCTCCACAGCTTTGTCTTCTTAGGCTTCCCAGCTACAACTCAGCAATTCCACTACCCCCATCTGTACACTGTTTTCACATACACATTTCTGTTGAATCTGAACAACTGATCATTTCAGGTATTTTCCCTTTCTCTTTATGATAAGATATCCAATGTAACATGATACCCGAACTGCTCTTCAGTGAATCCCAGTATTTTTAACTTCTATTGTATATAAACACAGTTCTTTGCCCTTTGGTTCGGTTACCTTGCTCATGTATATTTTGGCTGCCTTCCAGCTTCGATCTTTCGGGATCTTTCCAGAAGTAGACAGCAGCACTAAAACTGCAGCGGACACGTTGGTTACAATAGCAGGGGGGTTGGGGAAAGTTCTAAGCTCAGTAAGGTTTAACTGCAAAGAAAAACGCAAACACACAAATACATTATTTCACACAAAGGTTAAAACGTTGATCAAAATGGTGTTTCTTTGAACAGAATTAGCCAATGATACCCTATTCAAAGTATTCAGAGCGGCGTTGGCAGCATTTAGGGCTGGCTCGGCCTTCGCAAGGTCCTCTTCAGATTCCTGCTGCTGCTTTGTCACCTCTGCCTGGATGGCTGCAACCTGAAACACAGTCGTCACAGCGACATACTTTGTCATGATATACTGCTGGCACTTTGCAGCCCACACAGGGAACTCAGTAGCTTAGGTATCCTGTAATACTCATTCACATTAATATGATACAAAAGGGCCAGGCAGTGTTTCACCAACCAATATACTAAAGACAACCTTAAACTAAAATGGAGACTCACATGTTGACAAATAATCAAAGATCCAGGTGTAGGGTTCAAGTGTTACCTCACGGTTAGGTACAAGGCTTTATCAAACCATACATCCCCCAATACATATAATAAAGAAACAGCATCATTTCGGTTAGACAGAGTCTAAAAATCCCATAGAGGTTTGAAAAAGAAACAGTCAGAAGGAGTGGGGCATAGCAATGCCTAAACGCTTGAGTTAAATATTTATTTATTCAGAATAAATGAGATGATAGGGCTGAACTCTGTCAACATGCCCTCGATGTCACTCATGGGTGTTGATAAATGCACAGTGGAATATACCCTTTGCTCCTCTGCATCGGCAATGGCTTTGTCTTGGTTCAGTTGCTCTGTCTGCTGTCCTATCTTAGCAATGAGTGCCTCCATGTCTTTGTTTCTCTGGTGAAGCTCCACTTCCTGAATCGCAAGCTTTGCCTTCAAATCCTCCACCTGAGTAGTCATAATAACAGACCCTAATTGAGCTTCAGTGGTATTTTAATTTAAAACATGTGTCTGAAAGCCTTGGGCTTCTGTTTAATGTATTTAATTAATTTGGGTTCTCTGGGGTGGTGTGCTCACATTTCAATAAGAAGTAATAATGCTGGTATAATGAATATGAGGAAATTATTAATTTCGAAAATTATTGGACATTTTGCCCAATAAAAAATATAAAAAAAACACCATTGTTAGCCATTGTTCAAAATCAACAATTAATACAATAAATACACAATTGTCAATTGTATTTTTGTAATAATTGTTACCCTGCTACAGTAAGTATACATTTTGAAGCCTAAACACTTACTTGAGAAGCAGTGGTCTGCAGTTTCTGTAGTCCATTTTCCAATCTTTCCATCTTCTGTGTTAACTCTTTCCTCTTTTTACCCAGCAGGTTCTTATAGAGTTTCAACAGCTCCAAGAAGCTTTTAGGTGTGGTGTAATTATAATGCTTTTCATTCTGCTGGTACTTCACATTGACTTCATTCACACTGGTGTGTGCATAAGAAATGAACAGGCTAACTGAAGCTTTAACTTCAGGCTGAAAAGAATTTCACAACATGTTAAAACATGTCTTTAACATTTATATAAATTTGAGAATATATATACACACACACACACACACACACACACACACACACACACACACACAGTAGAACACAGCTTATTTTTTAGTAAACCATTTTAACTTCATAATGTATTTGATGTATGTAATATTTTAAATGTCTCAAATTGCATAGTTATTTAAAATATATATTGCATACATACATTTATTATCAAACTATACATTATTATTTCAAAAAAGCTTTGGGAAAAGCTTGTATTTCTTTCATGTAATTATCTAAAGATGCCTGTTCAGAATTAATTTTGCATTCCTTATTAATTGTGCTTTATATTTCATGTTAGTCCCAGTTGTGTTTTAAAACCCTACAGCATTTCATTTCTATTAAAATTAATCTCTTATTATATCGCCTACATTCACCCTTTGCTACTTAATTTTTCATAACAAACCAACTTAAATCAAGCTCATTAAGTATCTATTAGCCATTTATTGTTATCTTTCCCAGTGCACTTCAGAATGGCAGCATCTCACGCCCACCAATGTTCGGGTGACACAGTGGCATTAACTACTTTTACACAGGAATTATTCATTGCTATCTGCTAAAATGTTTAACCGCGTTTTTAATGGTCATATATAGTCAACACGGATTTAAAAAAAAAAAAAAAAAGAACAGTGCTTTCTCTATTCTGAGTAATTGTTATCGAGGTTTTCAGAAAGGTTTTTTCTTATCAAATAGACTTTGCTAGCTTATGTTAATGAACTGCTAGCCTTCCTTGATTTATCAAAACAAAACAACACTCTGCATCATAAAAGATAGAGATTGTATTTAGGGGCCTTTTATTTGAGGCTCAACAGAATATGACACAGTGTGCTGCTAAACAAAGTACTATCGGCTCATTCCCTACTTTGCATGGAAATGTATTTTCACAGCTGTCAGAATGATGGACAGGGGGAGAATGACAGGAGCATGGCTGTTTGCTTGTACCTGCACACAATGGCCCAGTAGGAGTCACGGTGTGTTCTTGAGACAAACTTTGTCCCATTTTCCAACATATTAAGTTTGTCTCCAGGACACACATGGCTTCACTAGGGTGCCTAACCTCATTCATAATAGATGCTAATCTTTTCAGGGCTGACTGATGACAGCACTTCCTGCCCTTCACGGAATTAGACTTCAGTTTTATCAAAGGACTTGAACTGCCTGCTAATTAGAGTAATTTCCTTCATCATGAATTATTTATTTCTATTGTAACTGATCACGGCAACAGTAATGGGTTCCGCTATACTTCTCTCTCAGCCTAACGCACAAGCGAGAAGAACTTTAAAAACTCTTAATGTGTGCCTCCAGGACAGGTTTAGGAATACCTTGGGAGGAAATCGCTTCAGTTTTCCGATTATTTTACAGTTTCCTGTTGAAAAAATATAAAATTTCTCTTTTTTTTCTTTCAGGAGTGGCTGCAGATCCAGCTGCCCAGGATAATTGGAACAGGGCTGCAGGAGGGTTTTCTCTTATCCTTTTTGGGGATGGGACACTAAAAGTAGGAAAGCAGCTCGAAAGGTTACCCGAGAGAGTTCACCCAGTACCAGGCCAGGCATACAAACATAGAGCAGGTAAACTTGTACTGTACAGTTAGGTCTGCAGTAGAAAACATTTGGAACCAAATGCAGCAAATACATGTTTTTAATAAAAGTTTGTAGTAGTCACAAAGTAAAACCCAAGATAAACCCCAACAGTATACAGCTGTATCAGGGACTACCTGTACTGATTGGAAAGGGCACACTGGGAGACCATTGCAGGCCCCAGATGACTGTGCTGCAGCAGTATTGGCATTACGTTGCCTGACAATCCCTCATGCACCTGCTACAGTATCTCAGAGTGGGTGGTCCACTGCAAAATAAAGTCCCCATATACAGAGTTGTGTTTGATTGGGTGCCTTTAGAAATAACTGAAAGGTGGCATGGATGTGGATTGTTCAGGGCTTGAAATGGTTCTAACTGCAGCCAACTGAAGACAGGGTTATGGTGCTTTCAAAAGTTATATAGCCTCAAGTGTTATTCCAGACCTTATAACAGTGCATAGTTTTTCTGCATAAAAAAGCGACTCACGCCAGTGTCTTGAAAACAATAAAGCCAAATGACCCTGCCTGAAAATGTTTACTCTTGTAATTCTCCTAGTAGCTGCTACTAAAATTAGCTGGATAATTCCCAAAGTAATCAATTTTATACATAAATAGAGCATTAAATGTGTTTTGTGCAAAACTTACATCCAGCCCATCTATCTCCTCAATAAAAGTGCTACTGACAGATTCCAGTGCTGCTTGAGGCCAAGCATGAAACCAGTCGATGGCTGTGCAGTTCACCAGCGCTGGGAACTTCCTTGCTCTCGTTCTCAGAGTGAAGCCAACTGGAGAGAAGCAGAGAACAACCTGGAAAGGACATGTTTGTATAAAAACTAACATTAGCCAAACTTTTTTTTTAAAGAGGTTTTAAAGAAAAATGAAAGAAAACCGTAACAGACATTGCTACAGAAGTCAGAGGAAACCAAATGCTAACAACATGTTAAACAAATATCAAATAAGTAAACATGGGTTTGTATGCACAGTTTACAAATATTGGTTCTAGACAGACCACAGATGGCATTTATGTTATTTTGTTTTCTGTATTAACTGTCAATGAGTCAGTATTGACTGCAGGATAGTTTATAATTAAAAACACATGGATGTAAATAATTGCCATCCTGTCTCCTTCGCAGACACACATTACAGAGTCGTCAAGTCTGGGAATACTGTACTGCTCTGAGAAAACAAAATACGCGACGTTAAGAGAAATATTGCAACCACATTTACAGATTTCATTTTAAAGAAGCACCCTCTTTGACAGTGCTTCATATTTACATGTCGATTTGTTTACCACTTACTCAACAGGAGATTGTCCTGTAGAATATTACAGAGATTAACTATTAAAAAAAAGAGAGGTAGTTTGGCTTGATCAACATACAGTAAGTTATTATTATTATTATTATTATTATTATTATTATTATTATTATTATTATTATTATTATTTGTTTATTTGTTTATTTAGCAGACACCTTTATCCAAGGCGACTTACAGAGACTAGGGTGTGTGAACTATGCATCAGCTGCAGAGTCACTTACAATTACGTCTCACCCGAAAGACAGAGCACAAGGAGGTTAAGTGACTTGCTCAGGGTCACACAATGAGTCAGTGGCTGAGGTGGGATTTGAACCAGGGACCTCCTGGTTACAAGCCCTTTTCTTTAACCACTGGACCACACTGGACTTCGAGGGTGCATCTTCAAAGTGTTTCCTCCAGTTTTTAATTACCTTTCTGTGTTAATATTACAAATAAAAAAATTAAAAACTGGAAAGATAGAAAGAGGATTTGTAACATGATAGTTCTATCAAATGACTACTTGCACAGAGATAAACCTTTGCCTCAAATCATGGACTTCACGGTCAATGTATTCAAGACTTCAACGTATTCAAGTCTCCTACATGTGCTGAATAAAACATTATCATACATAAACACTAACAGCTGTGTATAGTTTTATTTTCTGCATGCAAAAATACTCCTGTTTAATGAGTTTTAAGAGTTGACCTTCAGCTGTCTACGAATCCTGTCAATGAAGAACTGCCAGCAGTTTTCTCTGGTGTCTAGGAGTCCCAGTCCACGCAGCTCCATCCGAATAGAGGCAATGATACAGTCTGCTTCCTCCTCACTAAACAGGTCCGGAACATCTCCTGACAATTTAAACAAATGTAAGCAGTCCCTCAGTCATGTGGGCGTTCCTATAAATGTCTCTATCCATCCCTCTAGTTTAAAAAAACATAATTTAATCTGAAAATATGTGTGGTGTAGGATTAAACTGTAATTTTGGGTGGTGCTATCTGATATCTGTATACAATTATTTAACACTGCATAAAATGTAACCAAATAAATAAATTATTATTATTTTTTTGTATCTATTATATAGATAGCACCACCACAATTAATCTTAGTGTTTTAGAACCTGGAGTATTCTTCACTTTTTACAACTACATAGGAATTATATTTTCATCTTCATTCATGTTTTTTTAATACTACATGTTAGATGATTTTTATGGCACCTAGTTATTAAGTCTTTCTTTATAGGTCTGCTCATTAGTATTAAATCTCATTTTTAATTATGCTGACACTTCAACTTTACCTTTAAAAGGTTAAATCAGCCTTTATGTTCAATGAGATGAAAAATATCTGAACAATATCAGAAATCTTTTTAAAATAAAACTTAAACGGTGTTATTATTTTTTTAGGCCCTTTCATATGTGAACAATATGAAATTATATATATATATATATATTACTATAATATACTATTATAATGAACTCTGCAGTTACTGATTGCAACTGATTATGTTAAGCTGTTTATTTTACTTGGGTCACATAAGGTGACTTAATAGCTCCATTATAACTAATATGCAAGGCTAACCCCTAACCACCGCTGATGAAGCCTATTCAAAACTCAAGTGACCCGAGCCTATTTAAAATGTATATGTCTGAAGTGTTTTGATGATGTACATGTTTGTCATTTTAAACCAGAAATCTCTGCTGCTATTATTATAATGCCCTAACCTGCATCACTCAAATGAATTGCATACATTACCTGATGCCAGCATGTCATTAATTAGCACTAGAAAGCGTTCATCTGGTATCTGAGCGTCTGTATGGAGGAACACTGTTCCAATGTTCTTCACCCCAACTTTCATATAAAGAGCAGCAATGTCACTCTATATAAAAAAGTAATTATAATTTAACAATGAATGTATTCTAAATGAGTTCAGATGAATAGATCTATCTGTCTATATAAAACAAATAATAAAGTGTGCCGGTTATAACCAGCTGAACCTCAGGACTGAACGTGCTCTCAGAAAGAATAACCACCAAGAGCCAGCAGTGCAGATGTAACAGATATTTTAATGACCTAAAACAGAAGTGGATCTACTGTAAATACTGCCATGCACTAAATCTTTTTGAATCCTGCTGGAGCTATTTATTGACCCACTTATTAATATTATTACTACAATTAAAATACTGTGAAATCAGGTCCTCAGAAATTCAGTTTTAAACATAACAGAATATAAAAGCAGAAAAACGATCAAGAACAAAAAGGGAAAATTACCTATATAAACACATAGAAGGCTTTTTGCATGCATTTCCTCTTACCTTTAGATCATGTATGCCATAACCTTTGCGAAGAGTTATCTGAAAGACTTCAAGCACACTGAGAAATGCGGCGAGACGGCATAAACTCTGCTTCCCACTGCCTCCAACCCCAATCAGAAGTGCATTGCCATGAGGGGCCTCCAGAATACGACTGATACGGCATCTACAGGGAAAGCATGTTCATTTTCAGAAAATGAATGCAGTGCTATACTGTACTGAACACACAATAAAAAAAGCACCAAATCACCAGCCAGCAAGTTCACACATATGTAAAAATCATAAACCTTAAAACCTGTATTATTCATTCTGAAAACTAAATTAGTGGACACTACTATGAGGTAGATGACTTCTGACACATTAATTTCCTTGGTGTGTTGCCATCATGCTAAATTGTACACCAAAAAAATAGGATGCCTTGAAATCTGTTTATTTTACAGATACTTATCCCCTGCCCCCCCTCCCCATATATTCATCAGCAGCACTTTAGAACCTTGTAATTACATTGTAATAACTGGGTAAATACCAATAGTTCTTGTTCTTACACAGTAATTACATGGAGCAGCTTTATATCTGACCTAATTACATAGTAACAGCATGGCCATTCCCATGTAATTAGTTATTTCACCAGTAACAACCATATACGAGCAGGAAGCTTTGGTAATTACACAGCTATTGCCATGTTATAACGTGACTATGTATGCCATGTAATCCCAAGTCCTACCCATTAATTTACTCTATGCCAACAATACATCAGCCAACCAACTGCCACTGTCGCTAACAAAGGTAAAAATAAAACCTTTAGCGACTGCTAGAAATGTGACCTTTTATTTTCAATAAACTCCCTACTTTCCATGTAGCCATGGCCAGCCACCAGACCATAATGCCCACTAAAAAGGTTTATGTTGCTTAATCGCAACACAATTCATGCATGTCTAGTAGAAGATGAGGAACAACACAAGCAATCACAGGGTATAGCTTGTAAAATAAATACATATGCTGCATGGCTTCTTCAAAAAGGACGAGGTTCATCACAGCATGCAGTTCATTGTAGTGCTCCAAAGCCTCAGTTAATATTTTATGTAGTTTTTCCCAGTCAGACACTGGGAAGTAGCGAGGGTCTCCAACTCCGTGTGCAAAGTGACAGTAAATGAGGGGCTGGTGGATAAATATATGTTCGTCAATGCCCTAGAATAAAAAATAAACATTGCACATTATGTAGAACGAGAGGTGATAACGAGGTAATTTATCCGAATTGCAATAGAATACCTTTAAAAAAGGTAACATTAAAAAATTGCTGCAGACTCATAATGAATTCCAATAGAACACTGTAGGGAGAACAACCCCTCCACTGGAATTCCTAGCAATTTGCTGCCATTATTTTAGAGTTTAACCAAATAAAATAAATTGTAAAAACTGACAGTATAAATTCTTTTTTGCCCCATCCCTCCCCGTTTTCTCTTTACCAATGAAACAGTTTTTACCATACATAGTTATATTTAAACCAAAAAATAAAAATAAAAAACTTCATATGGAGAATAATTAACTACATTTGTGAGGAAAAACAAATTGACATGTATGCATGCTGAATTCCTTCACAAAACACCACAAGTACCTCAAAGTATCTCTTTCCGATATCAATGAGTATCTTGGTGAAAAGCTCAACGTCTTTTTCTTCCATAAGTTTGTCAGAATAAACTCTGGAGGATTCATGAAGCCATAAATAAACTAAATCGATGGGATATCTGACACATTCTGGAGCAGTGAAGAGGATTCCCTGCAATCA
Organism: Acipenser ruthenus; assembly: GCF_902713425.1. Classification (NCBI taxonomy): domain Eukaryota; kingdom Metazoa; phylum Chordata; class Actinopteri; order Acipenseriformes; family Acipenseridae; genus Acipenser; species Acipenser ruthenus. The sequence continues at coordinate 40,750,287 of NC_081198.1, read as the reverse complement.
GAAAGACAGACATTTGAGTTCATGTCATAAATTCCTGGTGCTAACAGTAGTGTGCACATTTATTAAATCTGTCCTTTATATCCTTTATATACCTACCTGCATGAAAACCTCTAAGTTTGAGAATTTAAATTTTCAGGCAGTAATCAGTGATATAGAAACTATAGGCACTCGTGCGAAAATGTTAAGACCACTTTGTGCTTTAATTAGGCATCTTAAACAACTTCTAAAAAGTATTGTGCATTTTATCATTTGTGGCTATGTGTTCCTTTTCTCGTACTAATTTAAATGAATTGCATGTGTGCCCTATTAATCAGTTAAATTAGACACTCACTAATTTGCCTATTTTGACAATTTTCCATGACTTTCAGTTCCAGTGGTTTGATTTCAAATGCACAACAAATCAAAACAACAGAAGCAATGGGGTGTTCTAATAAACTCACACTACTTTAAGTCAGTTATTATACAAACTGAACAGCATAGAGCACATTCCAACCTGTAGTTTGGGCAGACTATTGGACTGTTTATATCTACCATATATGAATTCCATAACATGCAATTCCTTCCTCTTTTTATGCTATGTATGGAAACTAATCCCTATGGAGCAAAACAGATTAAGGTCAACACATTATGTTGCAAGCAATGCAGCGAGAGAAAACTTTTAATCCACGTTAACATTTTACATCGAGTTTTGTACCCTGGAAATGTCAAGAACATGAATGTAGAACAAAAGAGACACCAGTTTACACAAAAAAAAACAGTTTTAGGTGACACATCAGGAGATGTAATTGGTCAGCGACAGAGGGCTTCCTGCAGGCTAAAGAAAACATGCAGGACTTTGCCCCACCCAAAGGAACATCAAATAGGGTAAAATATCTTGCAACAAAACCACACAACTACCAATAGAACAATACCTGGAAGATGTTGGACAAATCCCTCAAATTAAAAATGTAATGGAATCGAATCGCTGTGGGCAGGAAATTCTGGGTCATTTTCTGATGCAGACAGATTGCAGCTTGGATCAGAGTACTGACTGATTTGGTTACGCCATAGCTGAATACACCCTGCTGGAAGTGAGCATTAAGGATGCTGCTGTAGATTGTAGCCAAAGCATCAACACCAGGAAAATGAACAGCAAACACTGAGAAATGCCTCTGGGGGGGGGGATAAACAACAAAGAACAAAACAGGATATGAGAAAATGAAATGAATGTGTTTCCCAATTGCAGCTGCCAGCCTGGCATTCTTTTTGGAAGCAAAATGCTTTCATTTTAGGCCAACTGCATTTTGAGGTAAAGCTTTCGATTTTATGTGGGTTGAAATAACCAAAATCAGGCTTATCCAGAGCTCTGCGTGTCTTTGCCTAAAGACACATCTTCTACAATGGGTTTACAATAAATCAACATGAATTGAAAGACATGGAACCACTCTACCACCCAGTAGTCTTTGACATTCCTTTTATATAGTATTTGTTAATTTTACAAATAAATTATAATAAGCCACGGAAATCAAATACACATTTGAAGAAACCATCAAAGCGATATCCTGCATATACCTCGAAATAAAAAATTATCAAAACTCTCCAGTATCAAACAACTGCTACTTATATTATGTTATTGTGACATTCAACAGGAAAGAAACTGAAAATGTTAATCTGAAAGGAATTAAACACTTCAAATAACAACCAAGAAACAATGTAAAACAAATGTAATTTAACTGTTCACTCTGTTTAAGAGACATTATGAGAAAGTGTTTACCAAATTATTACTTTCATTTACCTGCAGTCTTGGGTTTACTGAAAAACTACCAGCTGCAGGATTCATGCAGGTTATATACTGACAATTGTGTATTTCCTTCAGAGATAACTTCTGTCTGTCATACCTGAAAAACAGTTTGCACAAATGTAAGATATGTTTGGAGATAACATTATCCTTTTTAAAATGTTGGTACTATCCATATGCTCATTCTGTCAACTTGTTCTAAAGGAAGAGTCCTTACCAATGGCAGTAATCCAGATGCTGTCGAATGAGCGTGTGGGGCTGGACAGTACCATAGGCATCAACCTCAGGCATGTTAAGATCATCAATGAAATAGATTAGTTTTTTTGTACCTGGTGGAGCATAATTTCGTCCAGCTTTCTTTTCTAAAGGTTTTTCAAGAACACCTGTTAATGTATAAGGGTTTATATAAAACAAGCTATTACCAAAAGAAACCAGCCAAGACCGAAAAACTTCAGACAAAAACTGATTTAAAAAAAAAAAATCAAACTATTCGTCCTTGTAAATGTGTTTATAAAGTGCCATGCATTCAAAAAAATACAAATCATGCAATTAAAAGATTACTTAGGAGCTATTTAACATGCACTCAATATGATTATTTTAAATAACAAATCAGTTCTCTTTGACTTATTAAAAACAATTAAATAAATAAATAAAAAGATCCTATTGTTATACACTGCTATCAACTACCGTACTCCCAAAGAATTGTGTCCCTAAACTTTGTGTGTGTTATAGTATAAAATATAATAAAAAGTAGGAACTATAAGATATTCTCCTTCATAGAAATATAATCTATCATCCATATTACGCAATTAAATGTTTTCAAGCAGAATTAAGCAGATATAATGAGCCCCTGATGATCTCCCTGAATTCTGCAGAGTGTTTTTATTAGTATGATGTACTGTATGTAATATCTTTGGTATGGCTGTACTTACGCTGTAACATGGCAGAGGTGGTATAGTAATTGAAAGGGACTTTGGCCACCATATAATCTTCAGATAGCTTGGACACCTTCTCAGAGACCAGGATAGTCTTCCCAACACCAGCATTCCCAATGAGCATGACCGGCTTCCCTTTGTTCAAAAGTAAATCCACAAAATAACTCAGGCAAATGGTCTCTGATGTATAAACAAGGACGGTCTAATGAAAACAAACAAAAACAATGACCACATTAATTACAGTTTATTCTGTCACAACACAGTAAAGAACTTCCATTTCATATGAATATCACTCTGTATACTAAAACATCATTTAACTATATTTCAGTGCTGTATACTGTTTTTGAAGTGTGGACTGTTTTGTTTTTAAGGCAATGCATATTATCTGCAATTCTTTGTTATAGCACAGGAAGCTAAACAAAGTCATTTCCTTTTTTATCCCCACAGCATTTGTTGTGCTACAGCATTTTACAGAAAATACCCACTGGCCACCGCTCTCAATTTCCACTGTCAGCTCATAGTGTTTAACTACACCTTTAAATGTTTGTGACTGAAACAAGTTTTTTTTTTTTTTTTCAACAAAGCATGTATTCATTAAATAAATGGTAAAATATTAATTCACAGTAAACATTATTATACAGGCCAACAAATATATGCTGCTCCATAATATTTCTTATTATCATGAAATGCAATTTTCTGCATAAATACTTTGCAAACTGCTCCCCCCCTCCCCCTAACACAGAATTTCAAAATAACGACACCTGGATTACAGTTATTATATAATGAAAAATCCCTTTTTGCAATGTGGTAAGACGCTTTCAACAACACAGCCTAGTTCAGTCCACCCAATCATCTATTTTCCTTTCTTCAATAATCTTTGCATAGAGTTAACCAGATCTGTATAGATTCCAGTAACGTTTCAAAAAAGAAAAATGTCATGAGTGATGTTGTGGCGTTGGACACAGCCAGAGAAGAGCTAAATTGTAGCTGGAGAATGACATTTTTTGGATTTTTAACCATTACAGAGTTTTTATAAAGCTGCAGTCAATTTATTGTATTTATTCTAATGAAGAGCATTAGGACCGCTGTACCGCACCATGGCATGCATTGATCACACCATTAATCACACTTTGCAGACAGTCACAAATCAAGTTCTAACAGCAAGCACTGAATCAGGGGCAATGAAGCATAAACTCCTTCACAATTTATGATCTTTCAAATTGCATCTTTTCAACCATTAAATTGCAAGATACCATAAATTTTTATCTTCTTCACTTCAGTCACATTATTGATTCTGCTTTGTGAAATATAGAAAAGCTGTAAATCCGGGCAGTTAGATCAAATTTAAACCTTGTCTTCAGAAAAGAAACTGAACGGCACAAGGGAGGCTGTTAATTTGCAATCGAGAACAAATATCAGAAACAATAAAATGTAATAGCCAACAGGGATTTAAAAAGTACAGGATCCCACTAGGATCTAGTCCTTGGCATCCTTGAATTCTTTATTGAGACTTCTTAATTCTATCCACTATTTACTTGGTACTTTGAAACACATTTCTGAGTGTCTAATAGGTTATATAGTCAGCAAATCATTTCATTTTCAGTATTGGTAAAATATTAATATTGTAGAGATAAAGCTGACAATAGGGTTAATGGCAACTGCTCTGTAACTCACTTTTAGACTTAATTACCAGACTGGAAAGACTGCACCCTGCATGATTTTTATTTTATTAAAAGACGGTGTTAAAAAAAAAAAAAAAAAAAGTATTATTAAAATGTGTCTTGAAGTTGAAACGTACACACTTTTATTTTGCATGACTTGATAAAGTAATCATACAACAGGTATTACAGCTATTATAAAATTATTATTATCACAGATGCATGTCACTCATTGAATTGAATCATTTAACTTGGAATATAAAGCTTATCATATATCCCTTTCAGAAATGTTACCTGTAAAGGTACGTCAGGCTCCAGTTCAAAGACAGGAGTCTTGTCTGCCCAGGGCACAAACTTCTTGGTATCAGGGTCAATAAAATAATCAAACACTGTACCCTGGGAAGGGAATTTTACTGCTCTCATCTCCTTAGACCACCAGCGACTGAACTCCAAGCGATAATCAATTAGCTAAGAAAAAATGCAAACAAATGGAACAAATATGTTAATGCGACTTTTACTGATTTTTTAAAGTGTCTGTTTACAATAGGACATTAAACATTATAAAAAAATAACAACAGAAAATAAAAAAAACAAAAAAATAAATAAATAAAAGAAAATGTAATGGATTATGCACAAACTGGTTTTTTACAAACTACAACATTTTCACAATTACATATAACTTTCCAGTCGAGTGTCAGTTAAAAGGATTGTTAGCAATGTTTTGTATGGAAATGCACTCACTTGATCCTGGAAGAGTGCTCCACCAAAAGCCCAAACACAAGCAAACACAAAATATGTTTCGTAGAGTTCTCGGGGGGAGTCTGGGGGAGTGTTTTCAGGAGTAAGCAGACACTCCAGCAAAGAACACAAGGTCTAAAACATTAAGTAAAACCATCAAAGATGATTGAGTGGAAAAATGAACATGACCTTTAGTTTTACTATCAAATATGAGTGAAAATTAAATACAAAGCAGTCAGGACTTTACAATCTACCATATACATTACAAAGAAAGAACAGCATCACTAAAATGCACAACATACACGTACAAATGTATCAAAGTTTTGGTGGTGCTTCACATTGACAAAAACCTGTCTAACATTTCCTTACAGTAATTGTATTGCAATACTAACTTTCCTCTGAGTATAATTGTATGTCTTGGATGGATAAATAGTATAAAAACAATGTAAGGAATGAATGCAAGAATTTTTTGGGGAAAAAAAGGGACAAAATGTGGACATTCTGAATGAGAACTCACAGCCAATTTGGGAAGCAAATCAAGATGAACAAATTAGGAAATCTACATGGTAGTTCAAAGCCCAATCCAACCTCCCTTATACTGTACACACCCACACAAGCCTTCTCAAGCCACTCCTGCGGGTGAGGGGAGCCCAGGTGGTGACTGGTTAGAAGGTGGCAGACCATGAAAAAAAAAGCTAAACAGGCAGATCTGTCCTGCTTACCTGCACCATGCTGTTTTCAGGGATTGGGGTTATAGTTTTTAGATTACATCTTACTTGCTCCAGGCAGTAAGGGACATACTTGTCAAACAATATAGTCAGATTTGCTCTTTCTGACTGAGCGTTCCGAGTGTCAATCCAGCTGGCTACACACCTAAAAATGAAAATAGGTTCATTTTACATTTTCACACTGTATTGTCCCCCCAGTAGGCTTTACATAAAAAGTGTGAAAAGGGGTGAAATAATTATTGTCTTCAATGTATGTTTTTCGTCTTCATGCTACAGTACAAAAAGCTGTGGATTTTGAACAGTAGATCAGGGTGTGACATTCATTCACCCACTCTAACGGTGATGTATTATAACCTGGCACAGGTCATACACCCACACCCTGATTTACTGTGGTCACACAAAGCATGTGAACTGTCTATAAAACTGTGCAGTATAGCTCAGGAACAGCCTATTCATTTTGTAAACCCACTGTGGGTTTACACCAGCAGTCAATATGCACAGCATACTTACGGACTCCAACCCAGGTCCTGGGGATTGACATAGAGAATGCCGGCTCTGGATACAGTGGCTGGAGTAGCTGCCCGCAAGTGGCTGATTTCAAACAACAGCCTCATGGACGATGTCAAAGAGATGCGCTCATTACTAGCCAGTGTAAGAACCTGGTAAAGGTGAAGAACTGTGGGTTTTATAAAGTGCCTAAAAAAAGCACTCTATTGCTATGGGTCATGGGATGAGCTGCTTGCTGGACAGTAACATGACTTTTGCCAAGGGAAAATAGGGAAACATTGAATCCATTAATCATATATTTTAACCTATAATTTTCAGTATAAACATTTTACTGCTACTATCCAACTGTTTCAAATGACTTAAAATACTATAATTGTATTGACTACAGTTAGCAAACAAAATTGCAAATGAAAACCAGAGATGCTGTAGCAGATTTCTAAGGAGGCAGGTTTCAGAGAAAAAACTAAACAGAAACAAAAACAAAATTTAAAGTAAATGTGGGCAAACATTTAAATAGGAATGTGCTGTTACATGACTACCAATTACTGTGTGCAACACAAACACAATTTTCATCCTGAAGCATGACAACTGGATGTGGTTTTCCTAATACCAAGAACATCTGTGCACTTATTACCAGTAATTGAGACCCACATATGTATGTGCGTTTTGTATTCTATTGTCCCATATGTGATTAGTTTGACTATAAATCAGCATACTGATTGAGTTTCTGCATCTTAGCAGTCTTGGTTATACTAACCTTGTTGTCATCCATTACAGTGTTAAGTGACTCTATCCACATAGGATCAATGTCCCCATCCAGAACGATCCATTTGGGGCCCTCATGAGAAATGCTGGAAAGCTCTCTCATTGTTGAGGAAAACAATCCTAAAGCATGAAGTATAGTTAGCAGCTGTTATAGCATTTCATAAGGAAGCCATTCCATAATTTGGTTTATCAATATTGAAGTACTTTTATTAAAAACTTTGGCATCTGGAATTAATTTGATCTTGGATAGTAATGATTGTGTTTTCCAAGGAAGGGGTTTTATAGGCAATACATCAAAAGAGATCCCAACTTGAACTATGTTAAAATGAATGCTCAACATAAAACACTGAAATGTACATCCATTTAGTGGGCTTGTTCAGAGACATGTTTACAATCAGGGGGTTGCTCTCTACATTTGCTACTCTCTACATTTGCTACCCAGCTCCTGGTCCAGGCCCTGGTACTCTCCCGCCTAGACTACTGCAACTCCCTCCTGGCTGGCCTCCCTGCGTCCGCCACCCGTCCGCTCCAGCTCATCCAGAACTCTGCTGCTCGCCTGGTGTTCTCTCTACCTCGCTTCGCCCACGCTACTCCACTACTCCGCTCGCTCCACTGGCTCCCAATCACCGCTCGCATCCAGTTCAAGACTCTTGTACTAGCCTACAGATGCCTTGATCAGACTGCACCCAGCTACCTCCAGACCCTCACCTCTCCCTACACCCCCACTCGACCTCTCCGCTCTGCCTGCACTAGAAGACTGGCTCTACCTCCGCTACGCTCCCCTGCCTCCCGAGCCCGCTCCTTCTCCACCCTTGCTCCGCAGTGGTGGAACGACCTTCCTACAGATGTCAGGACTGCCCAGTCCCTGACCACATTCCGGCGCCTCCTTAAGACTCACCTCTTCAAACAGCACCTGTAGAACTCCTCTGTTGTATCCTGGGACACTATCACCCTTCATTTAAATATGCTTTATTTTGCTCTTATCTGCCCCCTATTTTACTGCATTTAATCCTGTACCTCAGATTATTGTAATCTGCCAAGTGTTTAATCTGTAGTATTTTGTACTTAATCATATCCTGATGTAACTATCACTATTTAATCATATCCTGATGTAACTTTCACTATTATCTGCTGTATTATTGAATTGTGGTTTGTCACACTTGAGAATTATTGTATTTCTTGTTCTTATTGTATGACTTATATTGTAACACTTGAATGTATTTGTATTTGCTTGCGATTGTAAGTCGCCCTGGATAAGGGCGTCTGCTAAGAAATAAATAATAATAATAATAATAATAATACATTTGGCACTAAAGAGAAAGGACTAACTTCATCACTGCTTGGCCTGCAGTGGTGTAAAAAGTGAAGTAAAACATTAATTCGGAAACCAGAAATTCTTCGCCATATAATCTTGATTTACCGTCCTTCCATTCCCTTGTGGAAGGGTGAAGAAACCCAAAAAGCTCATCTGTTGTTACAGCTTTGGGGTTGATGTCATTCCATATTGGCTTGATCTTCATGTTGGTGTACGTCCTATGCAGGGTTTTTAAAATCTATGCCAAAAAAAACCCCCCAAAAACAAAACAAAAAAAAAACATGGGGTTTAAATTTTGTAAGAAAAGCCTTGCATAGTTGATTGTATTGAAGTTTCTTTGTAAATCTAGACGTTTTGACATGAAAACCGCAACTTGTGCTTACCTTTACAATTATTCCTAAATTAGAAAGATTTATTCAAAAAGACGAAAAGATTTAAAAGCTAAATGTATTCAAATTAAAAGCAATTTACTGCACCTGACTTTTGCCAGCTCCAGCATTTCCAACAATAAAGACTGAATGCCTTACTGCTAAAAGCTCTTCTAGCTGAGAAACCTGCAGAGTGAAACATACAATAGATTATTATACTAGGAGCATACTGGTTTAATAAGTACTAGCATTTTATACTTGATTTCATTTCATTTTCATCAACAGATTTCTATGAAACTACTGAATAGACCCACAATGGCTATGGGTTGACTGCTGGGGGAAAAAAACACATACAAAAAAATATGATGGTTAATTATATCATAATGATTAGTTAGTGATCACAACTCAAGGATAACTCCCCACAATTAATATACAAAAATATCACTTATAATACCATAATATGATGAATCTTTTTTTCATCCAAAAATTCCAAATCACAAACTGATGCTTTATACAAGAAGAAATCCTACTGGCAGCATCTGTTCACATACAAAACTTGTATCGGAGAAAGATTAAAACTAAGCATTTAAGTCAGTTTATGTTTATAGCTGAAAAGACATTAGCCATATGTTGCTGCTGATGGCATCAAACACGGAACATTACAGCCTCCATTCAATTTACAATAAACTAAGCAGAAAGTCGTTATCCCACCTTCAGTATGAAGTTTTCTTCTGGTTGGAGGCGGAGCTCTGCAATGGACTGGCGCGCCATCTGTTCTAAATCCAGGTCTCTCTTTCTCAGCACATCCAGCAGTGGGAACAGGTCGCTTATCAGACCCAGGAAGATGGGCACATCGTTAGTTACTATTTTTGGCAGGTTAAAATCCCTTAGGGCACGCATCAGAACCTGAGAAAGGGGACCAAGGATGAAATGTAATGTAATAAAAACAAACCATAACAAAAAGGCATAAAATGAACAAACATTATGGATTTATCATACTTCAACAATTACAACCCATATGGCTTGTTAAACTCAAGCTGCTACCTTCACTAACATAGACTAACAAACCAATTGTATTTTACTCACCACAATGCTTTTTCATAGACAACTGCATGCGTACGAGGTCGCAGTCCCAAACTCTTTTGTTCAATTTGTTTGTTAATTGTTTTTAACATCATTTAGCACAAAAGTGCCTGGGGAAAATTATGCTTGAATAAATAATGCATACATTTTGTCTGTGTCCAGACTTCTCTATGGAATAGAGAAATTTCAAAGCTGTGGAAAATAACTAGCTTCCCTAAATTTAAACTACAATTTTCTATCTGTTAGGGTATCAAAATGAAATAATATTTCACAACTTCATAATTAAAGTCATAATTACTTCAATTAATGATTTATTTCTTGCAATATTAACCCTTCTCTATTGTTGGTATACTTCTGATTCTTCACACCTCGGCTGTTTTACTGTTCCATTTACATTACCTGGTCCTCAGGTCTGTTTCTGTCACCCCTCTTTAGAGAACCAGCCACTACCAAGACAGATTTAATCGCTCTCAGACCCCAGTCATAATGGTCCTGTAAATTACAACAAAGGTATGCAAATAATTAGATGAGTAGGAACTAAACAACAAAGGTATGCAAATAATTAGATGAGTAGGAACTGTCTTTTGAACACAAACAGTTGTAAAAAGTAACAGGATTGAAAGTGTAAATCTGGATGGAATATGTTAAATATGGGATCCCCCCCCCCCACCTGTTTCGACAGCAACTCTCGACAGAGTGTGTACAGGCTAATGAACTTTCTGGCGAGTAGTCTAGCGTCAATGAATCCTTCAGCAACTAACATTATCTCACAGATCAGCTCAAAATCCGGAATCACCATTGCGCATGGCCTGTTAACAGAAAGAACATAATAATAAAAATAATAATAATAAAACGGACATCATACATGTAATTGCTGTATGTGTCCAATTTCACTGAGCTGAAACCATTCCGAAAATTACTACAAACAGCAACACTGTGCTCTTTCAATTGGGATAGATTACAACACTATAGAGTGGAAAAAAACCCACTTCTTGTACTGTAGGTCACAGCCACTCCCTTGGTCAAGTAAAAAGCAACCATATTTTAAAAAGCCTTGGTTATCACTCCTTTAATTCAATATATAAAACACATTAATAAATCATGAAAAAGATTTATAAATTAGTTATAGCCCATTTTAACCATCCTTTTGTTTCAAAACATATCCTTGTATTCTGATTTAATTTCTTAATGCCATCTTAAATGTATTCGGCAATTTGTTATATAAAAAGTGGGAGTCATTACTATAATTTAAATAGAGCAGCATAGTGTTTCACACCTAAACAGGGCCTTAAGGTTTTCTGGCAGTTCCGTTCTTCCAGCATAGCCAGGGTTAAGGGTTATGAAGATGCCAACACTAGGTTTCAATTCTATTGCTTCTCCCAGGAAGTAAAACCTACACAAAAAAGGGATTAGAGTTATAAAGTATATATGTATATGCAAATGTTTTGAAAAACATACTCATTTAAATCAGCACATTTAAGACTTAAACTCAGACCTTTGTTTCTTATTCCGGATGGCATCTTGAATAGTTTTTACTTGAACAGCCACGACCGAAAGAACTTCCACAGAAATACGGTTAAACTCATCAAAACACCCCCAAACTCCAGTCTGGGAGAGCCCTTTATAGATATTTCCAATGGACTTGAAAATAAACACACACACAAAACAGAATATAGTAACAAATCTGAAACAAATCCATGTTATTGCTTCAGATCTTCTGCTGCACATTGTAGCTAGTCATTTCTGCAGGCAAAACTATAAAGAACTAAGTCAAGCAGACGAACGTACACAAGTACACACTGATGAACGCACTAGACGGAAAATGTGTCTCTTTGAATTTTGGAGTCATGGATGTGTATTTTAAAAGGCATCACATTTTTCAGTTAACACTCCTAAAAACAAAACATTTTTTGACATGCAATGCAATGCAACTTCAATAATTTAAATAAAACGGTCCTTAAGGTGTTAATGCAATAGTGTGGAAACAACCCTGTGGCTCAGCACCTTGTAATCCATCTGTTCAGAGCAGTTGAACACGTACACCATGATCCCGAGGGAGCGGCCCAGGTCCTTGGTGGTCTCTGTCTTCCCAGTGCCAGCGGGACCCGAGGGAGCCCCGCTCATTGTGAGGTGTAGCGACTGGGTCAGGGTGATGTAACACCTACACAAACAGAGGGGGCTCTGAGAACAACTGTCCACACAGCTGGCATCCTTTAACAGCAATGAAACATATCGTTGCTGTACCCACCTAATTGCAACTGCATTATAATTCTACCAAATACATAACATAGAACATTGGAATTTTAAAAGTATGCTTTTGTTTAACAAAGTAAGAACCTTTCATATCAACTCATGGAAATCAACTGTAAAGTGAGGAACACTGTTTTTGTATGCCTGCCTCCACAGACTCTGAATAACACTAATCTTGGACTACCTACCTACTGTATGTTACCTTAGGTTGGTAGTCCAAGATTAGTGCTAGTCTGTGAAATCAAACGTTAAAAAGTTACAAAACTAATAAGAAATGTCTGTGTAGAAACAAACATGATGCAAAGTTTACACTTCACAAATACTTTGTAAACCTGGTCTATAAATACTGCTAATATTTTTGTTATATAGAAGAAATGATCTCTGTGCGATCTAAAATATTAATATTTTAAACTTTATTGCAGCCAACGTTCATCAGTTCATCCATGAGCTGTGCCATGCCGGTATTAGATTCCACATGACGCAGCCAATCTTACAGCAATCATCACTAATTCATCATTAATGTAATACTGTATGCACAAGGTACTTAATGAGAACTCAATTAGAGACTGTTAGACATAGCACAGAAGGGACCGTTTAATAATGTAAAACAAATCAAACTAAATATGTGATCACTTTTCTGGGGGGTAATTTGATAGTGCAGCACAATTATATTGTACTTAAAATAATTTAAAACGAATAAAGAATTATTAAAAAAAAAAAATTACAGATTTTTAGTAACAGGTATTTTTTTTTATCAGTACTGTATCTTAAAAAAAAAAAAAAAATCTAAATACAACTGTTTTTATAAAAGGCTTAATCTGCAAAGTGGATTAAATTAATGAATTCTTTAACAAGGCATTTGTTAAAACAGTTCTTAAAGTTTTATGATTAATTCATTTTAATGCAATTGGCAGAATCTTACCTATCAGTGAGGGGGGTAATGACAAGTCGAGGCGTGTTGCCCAGATACTCATAAGAATACTGAAACTTAGCATCACAAATGTTGACATAACAATGTCTTTGGTTTTCATCCCATATGTGCCGTAGCTGGGATAACCATGCAAACGCCTGCCCATTAGTCACCTAATAAAATAAATGTCAAATCAACTGCCAATCAAAACAACATGCTTGGCCATCAGAGGATAAAAATCATACTCTCCGAGTATCAAGTATTACAATAAATCGTCATAGCAGTTCAGGAACGACTCGGCAGATATGAATTATAGAGTAAGCATGTAATAGAAGAGTGATGAATAGAGCAAAGCATGCAAAGACATTTTCATTCTGATAGGGCTGATAGATTTCACTCTCGGGACTCACTTGGCCTCTTCAAAGCCAGTCCACCTACAGCGCTCTCAGATGCTGGTTTCTGCTCACGTACAGCTAACAGACTGTAGCTCGTTTAACATGTAAATGCTGGTACGTATGACCAGAAACATGGGTCCTTCCAATTATATCGCCAGATTATACGATTTAGAATAATGTATGGTTACGAATGTCGGAACCCAGTTTTATCACATTTGGATAAGCAGTGTTTATGTGTAAAACTGAAGGTGTGCCATACGAGTGCCCCACACTACACCTTGAGGATGAGTGAATGCCTTGGAGCCAAGTAAGGTTAGGCCTGGTTAGTATCTGCAATGTTGCATCTCAGTGAGTATATCCTGCTTAAATAGCTTCAAATAAAATAATAAAGGCTGACTTTTTTCACTAGCTTTTAACACATTGTATCAGGCTTCAGTGTCTTAAGAGGAGTCATGAAACGATAAGATATCTTCAATACAGGCATTAGGCATTTGTAGTTAAATCAACATTTCAATCAATCTCAATAACACGAAGAACCAATGCAAGACAAAAGCAGTTTAAACCTACTGTACTGGCCCTGGAAGCAGCAGCCATGCATGCAATTGTCTCATGACAGCTTCATTACACCATTGTTACAAACACACACATGTAGTCTTTGAAATAAACCATCATATATATATATATATATATATATATATATATATATATATATTACACACGCACACACACACATACACACACCCACCTCATGTATAATAGACCTGATTTAACACACACTTCGTTCCATTATGCAACCAATTTCTTCATTAAAGGTCATAACATATGTTAGACTTCCATGTGCTCACCCTTTATGTTTAATTAGGAACAGCTTCCTATATTAAAAACTGGATCTAGAGGATTACCCTGAGGAAGGCCTTTTCAAAGCAATAATGGCACGGCTTTAACTGGAAAAATGGGACAATGTTCTTTTTCTAAGACGAAAGGCAAAATTGAAGAAATCAAAACATGCTGTCACACTTAGACACAAGCAAGGGAAAATGCCCTTTTAACAGAGAAATGATTCTTTATGTTAGGCTTTTAAAATGTTTCTGGGTAATTGCTACAACAAATTACCTTCTGTGCTACGAGCTTGGCTACGACGTCTCTAGCATGGACATCAATTGTGCAGATTGTCATGATCTTCTGACGATCAACGGGGGTGAGGTCTCCTAGCAGCATGTTTATCAAGGCATTCAACTGGGTAATCTGGAAAATAATTATATTTCAATAGAGATATTAAACTGCAAAACAATTTTCTTTGCATGTCAAATGCTAAATGCTGCGGTTCTGCTCAAAGAAGTACTTAAATTGTAACACAATAATGAAATAGCAAGCAGTACCTGCCTTCCTCTCACATGAAGATAGGCAGGCCAGAAAACTAAAAGCTGTATTAGCAGACTTGGTGGGCTATTCAATTGAAGGATCTAAACATTGCAGGATCTAAATACCACAGCCTGTTAATCATTAAATAAGAACCGCTCAAGCATTTTCTATCTTATTACAGATAGCAATGTACAAAAAGAGGCTCGTGTGCACGGTTTGATTTTCATAAACTTGGTTCTCAAATTGTAATCGTCTTAGGTGCACATAAGCAAGAAAAGTATACCTGTTTACGATTGTAATCCTTCAAAGCTGTTTCAAATCCCTCTTCCATGCGCTCAAAGGCTATTCCAACATCTGTTGCCCACCAAATCTGACTGCCGGTGAGGGCCACCTGGGCAGAGTAGTCAAACAGCCACTGATCCCGAGGCTTATCCTCATACCCGGCCACAGCCTCCATGATCTCCTTCCGAACTGTGGATCGCATGGTTTCTTCCAAATGACTTAACCAACACTCAGCCTGAGATGGGTACAACAGAAAAGCAGTTCAATCCAGGAATTTTGTTTAAAAAAATATACCAGTGACTGTTTAAAAAAAAAAAAAATTACTTTCAAGTTGTTTTGTGGGTCAGAGGGGCCGATATCGTCCACTTTTTGAATTCATGCTATGTCAGCGAGTGATTTGAGACACCCTTACCTGCCCTTCGCAGACACACGGCTGTGAGAAAGGAACATACTCCCCTTCCCTGCTGTACATGCCAGTGGCGCTTTGCTTGTCTCCTTCTACCTCATTCTCTTTAAATTTAAGGTCTGCCAGGTTATCAAACAGTTTTAATAAGTGCCTTGTAACCTGTTAAATGACACAGCAGAATAACAAAAAAAGTGTTTAGGTTGTATATCTCTACACAGATTAAACAACTTATAAATGTAATTTACATTTCTTTAATGGTGCAAGAATCTCTTTTAAGATGTACCTGTTTTGGCTGTGTTCCCTTGGAAACGATTTCTAATAAATCCATTGCAGAGACAAAATAAAATCTTGGAAATGTGAGCCTCTTAGTCTCCAGGTATTCTGCCAAGGCTTTCTCACAGATTGACAGCCTACAAAAAAGGGTTTAGTGGGATCAGCAACAACAGTTTACATAAAGTCAGATTTTAACAAACACTAGTCTGAATTGTCATCAAGTATCACGAAGTAATACTGTAATATATTATTACCCTGAAATGTCGTCCTGAACCTAATCCTAGCCCTTATAAAAGATACATTAGCTTTTCCTCATACTGAATTCAGCAAGGAAGCTATTGTGGGCTAAACTCAATGGAACAGTCTTCTTCTATGGAATCATCTAAATAAACCCTGGTATTGTTTTAGTTGAAATTGAAGTCTGAGTATAGTTGCATATTATGTACTGGATAGTGGTCATCTGTAGTTTACCTTTGCAGTTTGCATTTTTTGAGAATGTGCTTGTTGTAAATGGTATACTTAGTTTACACTGTCTGCATTTAATTAATTTGTTACCTGTTTAATATCATTGGTTATCAGGCTTATAACTAAGTAATTTTTCAAGCACAGAAAAAGCTGAATTTAAATGGTTTGAAAAATGAGCATGAAGGCCACGATACACTATGCAATTTCGGTGCAATCCAATCGCATGCAATCAATCGCGTGCAATCGCGGCTGATCACTCTGAGTGCAATTGGATGAGATGCACTATATATAGAGGGTGTCTGGAAGCGGGAACGAGAGTATTTGTATACGCCTATTTTGTATTTTGAGGTTGCTATGCGCATAGAACATACAGCATGTGTACTTTTGTGTTTGTAAATATGTCTGAATGTGTTTATTTTACAGAATGTATTAAGGATTTATTTTTTGTTTTTAATAAATACATTTTAAAAATCATTCATTGTGCTGGTAATTTCAGTTTAGGACTGTTTTGGTATATCTCTTAATATAGTTATGGTCCTATTGGTACCGTATCTTATTTTGGCACACTTGCAGTACTACTTTTGGACATTTTTTTATAACGGATGTTACAATATATATAGGCTGTTATTCTTACTAAACAGGAGTAATCATCTCATTAATTGATGGACATTTTCATCGTCATTTTATACATTACTGAAGTACGAAAGGTGAAATATTTGTGGGGGTTTAAGTTTTACATTTAAAACGTTAAACACTCAACACATATACACTTTATTAAACCCCACAAATAACTCACCTTTCATACTTTGGTTAGACACATTTTCTTGGTTAGCCACTTAAATTGATTGATTACTTTGTAGTTTTATTTCCCCTTCCATTATTTTTATTAAAATGTTTAAACTGACCAGGTGCTTGTAAACATGTACGTTCATAGAAAGCTTTTAAAACGTTTACCAGTTTACCACAGTTTCATGTGTATGACTATGAGTACAGAAGCAGAGCAGGAAATTGCTTCTCTGATTGCATGAAAATAGAGCCCCGCTTGCTAGCTTGCGATAGGATGAAATCCGATCGAGCCCGATTGCATAGTGCAATAATGATGTGATAACCATGCGAAATTGTATAATGTACCGTGGACTTTAGGAATGTGCAACTGCAATTTATGAAATAATATACCCTCCAAAACATAGAAATTGTATGGAGACTTTCAACTTACTAACTCACAATTGCCAAAGCTGCAAAAGAGCGACAAATTACAATTGTACAACCCTGGTGGTCATTTATAAAACCACCTCAATTCAGCATTTTTAAGCAGTTGCTGACATTAGTCAGCAATTCTGGTGGTAAATAATGATCTAAGCAGAACGGTAGAGAATGATACAGAACACACACAATATGATACTAAACAGGTTACAAATAAAATATCAGGACATGTAAATGGTAATGAATCCTTTTCATGGGTGAATGTATGGCACTCTTGTACCAGGTCACAATATTAAACAAGATGTTTGTATCTAAATGGTGGTTTTATTTATTGAAATCCATGAAGCTACAAACTTAAAGAAACACCTTTGTTGAAGTACTTCCAGTTTCTCCAGAAATCCCATCTGATTCGTAACATCAATGACTTTGCTCGTTTTAACAACTGCAGCCATTAGATTCTGATTAAAAAGGAAGAACATTAAAATTCATGGGTTAAATTTATGAAAAGTTAAGTGATGCAGACAAACATTTCGGCTAATGAATAATCAATGTTGACAACACTTTTTGATTATATATATTAAAAAAAGTGTAATTGTTTCATGTTATGCATGAACATTAAAATTCAGAATATGATTAAACCAGTTCCCAAACTCTGGTCTGGGTTCCGCAAGCACATCAAAGCAATCTACCCATTTCCACACACAATGTTGGCAACCACTGGCATGTAAAAACAATTTCAACTTCTAATGAGCACAGATGGACAGGATATGTAGTAGAAACAGCTGAAGGCACCTGGAAGTCGAGGTTGATGCCCTCAAACCTCTTGGCGTCCTCCACCAGTTGATTTCTGATGTCCTCAGAGTTGGTGAAGATGCTCTGTAAGTGTGCCCAGGTCCTCTGCACCCCCATCCAGATGGAGATGACGAGGTCTGCCACCATCAGCTTCTTCTGCCAGCCGCTCACCTGCACCAGGAAGTACTCCACATACTTACTCATCAGGATGTTCTGCAGCTGGACCTATTTCATACAAAAGAAAGATCAGCCATCTTGCATTGGCCTACCCCTTTTATCTTTAAACACAGAGTGCCCAGTCATGAATTGTACCCCAATTTTCTCTCCAATTTGAATGTCTCAGCTGTAACCAACTCATGTACTGTAGAAATACTGAAGATCAATGGGTGACCACCATTGTCACATGTATTGTTAGTTTATGCAAAGGAGACACATGGAACAGGGAATGTGCCCCAGCGCATTATACATGGTCAGTTAGAAAGTTGCAGTAAAGCAGGCTGAAGCAAAGATGCATCAGTTTAATTAGGGACATACTGTATACCGGCTGTCAGACTTGGCAGAGCTACTCTGAGGCTGCAATGCAACCAGGCAACCAAGAACACTTATTTAAATTGAGTAGAAACCTCCCCAAAGGCAGATACTGATCAATCTACATGTGGTCGGATTTGAGGAAGATGGAGGATTATGAGGATTGCAACATCTGAAAGGTGTATCGTGCAAAAGGACTTCACCAAGTGCCTCCTTCTATTAATTTGTTTAAGGATTATGTGATCCCTTTATAAAGAAGCAAAGGAGAAAGCCTAGTTTAGAGCATGTATTTATTTGCAGACAGCTCTTTTCAGAGCCAACAAAGAGCTGCTGAGCCGTAACATTGTCTCTGCCTCGCAGAAGCAATTTGATGGTTATCCTATCCCTGAAAGACAAACAAAATACATCTATAAACAACTTATCTAGAAGCAATTACCTGATTGTCTTCCAGAGTTTCAATCAAATTTTCATCGGATTTCAGCAATGGCGTGCTTGTGCCGTGGTGTTTTTCATAGGAAAAGTTCATCATGCTCCAGGTTTGATTAATCTCCGTCAGCACCTAAAGCAAAAATATTAATTTCTTTACTATTATTTATCCGTCCAAGTCTAAATAGTGAAACACCCAATATTCCAATAAAACAGCAGACAGAGGTTTGTGTGGTGCATTGGGCCACGGATATATCCTTTCACCTCTGGAAGCCTAGCTGAATCAGTTTGGTGACCTCGACAGTGCACAAAACAATTTGAACAAGAACGAAACTGGGAATCTTTGCAGTGATTCTCAATCATAAAAGGACAAGGTTTGTGAATAAAGACGCTACTTCTGCCATCCCTTCTTGGTGGACTTCAAATCCAGATTCACTCACATTTAAAGCGGAGCTCACCTTTTCAATTGCCATTTCCTTCACTGCTTTGTCTACAATGTTTTTGACTTCATCCTCCACTCGATGTAACTGCAGTGCTAACAGATCTCCCAGTGTGGTTGTTTCGCTCATCACAAACCTCACCTTTGGGATAGTAAACAAGTATGTCAGTAACATACTTTCTCAACCACAGCTGTACATACAAAACCATTAGACCGTCAGCATCATGAAAAAGTACATCCACAATATGAATGTAAGTGTAAGGGACAGGAACCTCCATGTCCATTCTGATATTCTCAATATCTTGCAGAAGATTGTTATTAAGCAAGCTTGAGCACAATTCGATAAGCACTTCTCTAGTTATATATACTTCCCCATGCTGATGCTAATAGCAGTGTTTAGGAAGGGCAGGAAGTGGGAATTAGGAGTTACCCCAGTCGTATTCATAAGCTGTTGCCAATGCCTCTCTCTGACTGCTGGATTCTGCAACTCATTCACTGCCCGAAGTGAAGTCAACAAATTCTTAACAGTCGACTCAAGGCCAGCATACACAGCCCATGTTCGAACTTCTTTATCAAGTGTTTTCATCTCCTGAATAAAACAGTTTGTATTACATTAAAAATTAAACATGTTCTAAAGAAGGTTTCAACAGTTTCTTTGTGTGCAGAGAGAATAGGGGATTCTATTATTCATGGGCCAGCATAGATGAGAGGGACACTCTCTAGTATTGTATCTTTAAAGATGTTTAACATTGAGAGAACTTACTAGAAAAGCAGAACTTAGCTAAGAGAAATGTGCCTGGATAAGGAACTATATACAGAATATTCCAAACTTTATCTGTTTGTTTTTATACATACATATTTGGTCTTCTACTGTAATCTTCTCTAACTAAAATGTTTTTGTTTAAAATGTTGTAAGTATTATTACAAAACACACACAATACTGACATGCATTACATGTTACATACTTTGGCAAATCTTCTCAACTCCATATCCATTTGCTCAACATTTATTTCTTTCCATGGTGTCTTAGTCCAGTCCTCAATACTAGTCTTTTTCCAAACAAAAAGCATATCAGTATTTTAAAATAAATAAATCAATAAACAAAACACACATTTTATACTGCTGTTTAGCAATGTAAAATGCCTGATATAAATAATGTCTTCAGTAGTGCTATTGAAAATGTAATCACTTAAACATTTGGTAAATCCACAATAAACCTTAATCTAATTCTTAATGGTAAAATAGTTTACATAATAAAACTATAAAAAGTACATACAGTGTGCATCTCTGTAAATAGCGTATTAGAATAAAATTACCTTCACAAAAATGACCATGTCCCAGACTGATTTGAGTAGAATGATGTCTGAACGACATTGTTTCAGTTGTTTATACTCTGGAACGCTGACTTCAAAGAGATTTGCCGTGTCCTGGAGTTTTTGCATTTCCGTTTCCATTTTTGCAACGTTCTTATGAGTCTAATAAAGGTGGATACTGTTAGCGTTGACTCCTGCATGTCCGAAAAGTTTTCATTCTAACATGAATCATTATGCTGCCTCTATATGCTTGTTTTAAATGGTTAGTTCATTTTGTAGCTCGTCAATAAACAGTTGTCTCAGAGCACTATATAATAAAAGTACAAGCAAACTAAAGAAGCAGTCTGTAATTTCCAAGATAAGCTAGGAATGTAGTAAAAACAATGTCTGTATAGAATTATGACATTTTACAATTCCAAGTAAAAGACTTGGTCAGTTTTTTTTGTAAAAAGGTGTAGTAGCCCCTAGATTTTAAAATACCCCCAGCCTTTCATTAAAAAAAAACAAAAAAAAAACCGCTAGCAGGAAAATTTACCTTATTTACTACTCTAGACCATTCTAAAAAGGGAAGATTGTATAGTGGGGGTTGACTAAGTCAATAAAACATGCCATTTACAGGATTAATCTGGTGCTACATGCTTACCTTGTCTATAAGCTTATAAGGATTATGTACATCAATCTTGAAGATGATTTCATTTTGAAATTGTTCTCTGAACTCATGCTGTTTTATCTGAAAGAACACATTTTCCCGGCACTTTTAACAAACATATTATTTAAATAAATGCTTAATATAACTGACAGCTTGAAAGCCAACAGCTTCAATGCTGTCGTTTTAATAGATTTAAAGCTGATTGTCTACATAGGACATAATAAGCTTGTGTCAATTCCAGCAAAACTATCACAAGGATCTCTGCAATGTAATTAAAATTACTAGAGAATAGTTTTCTTGGATACAGCTGTTTGTAACATCTCATACTGGATGGTTAATTCAAATAAATTTATTTAACCAGGAGAGAACCCTTGAGACATACAGTATAGCTCATTTTCAAGGGGGTCTTAGCAAGAAAGTAAAAAAAAAAACAGCACAAAACAGTTAACATAAAACAAAACCAAACATTACAAAACAGAAATAAGGAATACATTACAAAAAAGGTACAAAATAAATAACTTCAGCAAACATTACACTCAAGCACACAACCTCCCGCCGCCATCTTGGATCGTGTTACATCGTATATCCTTAGATTTCATGATTATTTCGTTTATCAAGCAGAAATATTCAGATCAACAAATTGACAAAACAATTTAGCTAAATGCTGTCTTGCGCTTCTATACTCAGAATTCAAGTCAACCGCTTTGATGGTAATAAAATGTAACCCCCTGCGACGTCTCTCACACAATTAATTTGTTATGCAAATGATCCCAGAAATACATTGTGAAAATGTTGCTTCTCCCTGGGGGCAAGTGTGTTTCAATCACAGTTGGGAAGACCCTTGGACAGAGCAGATTTAAGGCCCATGGTTGGCAGGTTGTTCTATCCACTATGACTGCATGTTATTGTTTCATTTTAATGGCTGGAGGCAGCCTACACTAATATCTTGAACATTGGACATGCACAGTGACATTATGAAATGTACATACGGTAACTCTTTCTAGTGCAACAGCTTGTGCAATGTGGAAGTACAATGTTAATGTATCAGTCATGCTCTATAACAGTGTTTTAGTCTCCTCATATAGTATATAACCACAGTATATAGATGGCTTAATAAAACAAGAAAATATTTTTTAATAAATCCAAATTGAATGACAAATAAAGAAAGTAAATATGTTTGCTGTGACAGCAGTATTAGCAAGTGAATATCATAAGCTACAGGATTAAACATAACTCACCATACAAGGGGAGGTAACATCACACCCATTTTCAAGTAGGCCTTCTCTATCAGATTCATCCAAAATGCATTACCAACAAACACAGAATTGTTATCTTTAGAGAGCTTTTTGGAGTTCACAATTTCTCGCTTCACTGGAGCCTACCTCCAGCTTGTTACAAGGACAAAAAGAGAGAAATGGTTTGGTTCAGAGCACAAAGCTGATCTCACCTCAAAGTGAACACATTTCCTCCTGATAACAGCCACTTCATTGGCCTGCAGAGGAGCTACTTCATGCTTTACTGTGAAGGCAATCTTTTTAAGGGTTTTCCATTTCTCTGGGAGCTCCTGTTGATATCCAAAAGAAAAACGTACATCTTTTCACTCATTCACTGCCTTATACATTTTAATGAGGCAAACATTTCTGAGCTGTGGTTATAAACCATATAATCTCTTGTATTGCTTTCATTTACTATATTATGTAAACATTCTTATTTTTTACAGTAATCTGAAAAAGTGTCTAATGGTATGTTAAACATTGTCCTTCGATAACTTTAAAAACTCAATGTACTGTATATCCTTTATTGGGGAAGTACAGGGCACCAAATTACTCCATTGAGGTTTTTTCATGTTTCATCAAGAACAGTCGTGCTCTGGAGGTACCAGTTTATCTAAGTGATCCAGCTACCAGACCAGAGCTATTCAATCTTTATGGTTAAACAAGCCACACTGATGACCAGGGACCAGGGAAAAAAAAGACTTACCTAAAATAAGTTTAGTTTACTAAAACTAAAAAGCTGACAAAATACAAGAAAGGAAATTGAAACAAAAAACATTTCAACTTCTCTATGAAGCGGCTTCAGGAATTTGGTATTCATTAAACATACTGCATGTTTAAATACAACATCAGTTGTGACGCATTTTGACTGTACTTATATCTGCCAATATACCGATTGTTTTTGTAATATTTTAAAATCTATTAACTGAGATAAATGGGATATATGGCCTCGAAAAGAACCATATTGTGGAGCTCAACGAGCCACACATGGCCCGAGCCATCCATTGGACATTGCTGGGCTAAAATAATAAGTGCATTATGTCTGTTACCCTGCAGGGGCGAGTCTATACAAACTCACACCTGTGCCTTGAAAGAATATTTTATAAGTTAGCTTCCCATGAAAAGACTCATATCTTCATGTGTCACAAAACAAGCAAACACAATTTAAATTATATAATGGTTTCAGTTCAACATGTTAACTACCTCAAGCTGGGTGTAAAACTGCTCAGGCAGTTGTTGGCCGTAGGTTCTGAGCAGATCAGCAGTTGACTTCAAGGGTTTAAAATGATCGTCTGTTGTTATCTGCCTGTCGCGGATAGCCATGAGGTTCCCCATGATTTCAACAAGACTTCCATAGTCCCCGTCTGTGATTTCCTTGGCTAAACCTTTTTCTGTTTCATGAATAAAAATTTCCAGTTCGTTGACACTGTAATGGAATTTAACAAGATGAAGAATCTACAGTTCAAACCTAAAATAAGCACTTTTTTTCAATTTCAATAAAAAAAAGAATAAAAAATCTTTCTAATGCGTATTCTATTTGAGATTTTACGGTAGAAACTGCAGGTGAAATAATATATAGTGAAATAATAATAGAGTAGACTGGATGCTCTCCCATTGTGTTATTAAGGAAGACTTCTGTTGGTTTAACTGGGTTGTTTGTACATAGTTGAAATATTAGGATGGATTTTACAATCCAACTATCTGCATCTAAAGAATCTATTATAAACTGCCCACATTCTTGATTTAATGATAAATTTGTGGGTGAAACGGTAAGAAACAAAAGGGGGCGATTTGATCAACCTATACCCTGCCGAGATAAACTGGGGTTTTAATGGAGCGTTTTACAGCACAGGGGAATCATCCTGGAGGTTGATCCATTTCAGGGCGATTCCTTAGTGCTGTAAATGCTCAAATAAAATCCAGCTGTGACCCCTGGCATAAAACACATGCACATAGAATCCTAGTGTCAGTATTTATATATCCATTATAAAAGGTTGTCTTTGCTCGTATGATAACTGATTGCAAATGTTGCTGGTTGAGAAAAAGCATGGAAGGAGGCGAGAAGGAATAGAGATATTTAATTAGAATACATTTATTGGGATTTATTTTACATGTCGTTCTTCATTAATATCATCTTTTCTACCGTTTTCATATACAATAGTATATCATTGTATATAAAATGAATACCAGTACATTAAATGCCATGCTGTTACCTCTCTATATTGCACATGTAAGACTAATGAAACTCAAACTGATCACACCACTGCAGGACACCTGCATTGCACTGAGGAAACTAGAAAACATGATGGGTTAAGCTGCAGAAGTAGACTGCTTCATCAAGAGTAGTTTTTTCAATCATAATTTGGTAATCAGCTTTGCATTACCTGTCATTAACGTGATCCAGCAGGTGCTCCTTGAACATCCAGCTCCATTTCTTTATCACATTCATCAGCGAGACCTTAAATGGTTTGATGTCTACTTGGAACCAACCGTTGAACACTTTCTTGTCATCAAACATTTTCACTTTCATGTATAAGGTTTCGAATATGTTTATCTAAGAATCAGAATGATACAATAATTGCACAACCAAAAGAAGAAAGACATAATACACCTTGCTGTACAAAAATGAAAGGACCAAACCTGGTAGTTCAGTGTTTCATGTTTGGTTTATCAGACAATAAAGGGCACATACAGTACACCAAAAACAAACAAACAGTGAAATGTGTATTTGCTTAAAGAAACATATTTAAAGTGTTTGAAGCAAAGAATGACCAGGTAAATCTAACCAGTTAGGGTACCTTTCTTTGCTAAGGTAGCAATACAGACATGTATCATGGCATTTTGTCCAAATGTGTTAAAATATTTGTGCTTGTATATCACTAAAGACGCCACTCAGAATGCTGGCCACGATTACCTGCTCTTTAAAGTGTTGTAGCTGTGGTGCGCACTTCGAAAGTTCATAGTCTGCATACAGTTCCATCTCCTCTGTACTGAGAACATGACCATATAAAATAAACTGCTGCATGAATTCATTCCTGTCATCCATCCACAGGTAGCTGTAGCTGCTGAAGGTGTTTTGAAACTCCTTGACTTTGACAATAACACTCTTTACTCTACTCAGGATGATCTGAGAAAGCTCAGCTAATTCAGCCAAATGGTCTATATCAGCCTTAAAAGAAAAGAGAAAAAGAAGAACATTTGCTTGTAAAGGTCAGTCTGAAATATTGGGTGCTCTTATAAGTATATATGAGTCAGCCAGAATTTAATAATAACAGTATCTGCTTAGAACATTTTCCTCCCTAAAATCTCAGTTAATAGCAGATCACAAATCACACCTGTCACTGAAGGCTTTAACTGACACTTATTCCTTGTAAGACAAGACCAATTACCCACACTATATGAATGTTACATTGGGTTAAATTAGTCACACATTTCAAACCACATGCAATACCAGTTACCTGATAGGTGTTCGTCCCAATGTGTTGGGCTACTCGACGTATGAAAGAAGCAGTCTTAAAGATATCTTTTACCATCCCGTCAATTATGTCATAAGCATTAACATGTATTCCAAAGTCTAAGGGAGGCTTAAAAGTCATCTCACTGCCATTAAGTACCAGCTGCACCTCAAATAAAGGGGCGATGTTCAAAGCAGTGTCAGTGTTCTCAATTAAGTATTGGAGAGAGCCTCTGATAGCGTGGATGAGCCCATCTAAAACCATGCTGTCGATATACTCAGTGTACGCTCTCCATTCAGCAGATCCTGGATCAGCACCAAACAACTTCTGATTCTCCTGTTTCAGATAAAGAATTCCTTTACTACAATTGGATATATCACCTCTATAAAAGCACTATAAAATGACAGATGATGTTACATACAAAATGAGTGAGGTTTCCAATATTAGTTCAATCCCTGGGTTCTCTTTTTTCAGACTGCCTACAGAAGATCCTAGTGACAATTGAGTCATATTGTTTGGTCATCTAAGCCACACTCAAGCCCAGGTCTCCAGAGCAGTAACTGCAGGCACCAACTGTATTATTTCTTCTTTTGCTACCACAAATCACCACAATAGTGCACATGTAAAAAAAAGGCACTAATGCTCCATAATCATGCAAAAACTAATGTATGTGTTTTATGTTTACAAGATGAGAGAGCTACCACTTCTAACAACCTTTTCGTTCTAAAATGTTAAGGGAACATCTATAAATGCATAGACTCTCTAGCAAGGGGTTGTTAATAAATTACATTAATATTACATAATGAAGATGTCTTACTTCAACGAGCTGATGAATATTTTTTCCAGTTTCTTGGATCATATTGTAAAGCTTGCCCATCCTCTCGTCTTTGTCACTGAAGCTAAGCAGACCGTTTTGATTGTTTTTTCTGGTCACAAACGGAGTGTCATTTAAGCTGTGCATCAAGGCTTGGATTGCTTCCACGTTGCTCTTGGCTTTCTGAACTCTGCTGTCCACACTCCAGACAAGATCTCTAGTCTGCTGAATGTATTCCCACAGGTCATCATTTTGCCACGTTAGCACCTCAAGTGCAGGTTTAAGCTGCTGTTCAATGGTTTGCATTTCACTGTCTATCAGATGGAGCTCCACTTCCAGAATAGTACTTTGCAGTCTATTGTACCACTTTGATATCAGATATAGGGTCCCAGTATACTAATGAGTTTAAAGCAGGATCCAAAGAAATATTAGGCAGAAACAAAGATTTAATTAATGAAATGCACACAAATTAAAAAATCTAACTGAACCATGCAGCATTGAAATACATTTTCTATTGGACTCCACACAGCACAAGCCCTTAGGTTAAGGCGGGGTTTTCCTATTGCCATTAAAACAATGGACTGGTGTGAGAAACAGCAAAATTAAATAAGACAAGGGGAACAAAAGAACTGGGTACACACAATGAAACGTAAAAACAAGCAGAATAGGCAAATACTGTACACTTGTCTCCCTAATTACACCCCTTTTTGATGAGCTGGAGTTTACAGAGGCACACTGACAAAATAGACTTGTTTAAAGTAGCGTGGGTGCATGTGCCAGTGGATTTGTGGGTCTGTGAACAATGGATTAGATTCAAGTGTTTCAGTCATAACTTCAATGCAGTAACCCACATGGTGCCCAGCTGCCCATAACCTAGAATTACACCCAAGGGAATATGACCTAATTCCAAGTGTGATGGAGAAGCTCCAAAGGAAAAATAATATATTAGGTGTGACTCCAAAGGTCACAGCAATATTTTAGCAGCAGACAAAAGTGAGTAAAGCTGCAGTATCACTGTGTCAGAAGTGTGTATATCCTGTTTTATCGATTTGGATAAAAATCCTACTTATGAATACACTAAAGGATGTTTCAAATAATTTGTTTCAAATAATAAACAGACAAGCTAACCAACAACCAAATACAAAAGTAAATAAGGGATCCCCAGTTGCTCATCCAGTAAAGGCACTAACATGCTGTAGTGCAGGGCAGATCATGAAATCAAGAGTTAGCTGGTTTGAATTCTGGTGCTGCAGAGTTGCTAATTTTGGCGGAGGGCCCACAGGGAGCGCTGTATTGCCATTTGCACTCCAGCAGGCTTGGAAAGGAAATCAACTGGGCATAGTTCACCTCATCACCCTTCAGTTATCCCTAATGGACAAACTCCCAAACATGTCAGCATGCCTCTAATAGATCTAAAGGGTTAACAGGGTTGTAAACAACCTGCTTAACTGTATTCTGTACTTGGATGGTATTAATTAAAACCAAATTATTTGCTTTTAATGAGATGAAAGGGAGGGAATGATTGTGAAAAAACACTGCACTGGTACAGACCTCATGACATCCTATGTAGAAAAGACACACATAACTACTGTGGCGACAAGAGAAAAAAGCACCAGGTAGAACATAGAAGCACACACTAAGCATGCAGTACATGGTGATTTTCCAATTAATGATGACTACATTTATTGATAAAATTAATGAAGAAATGTACCATGTGAAGCGTCTCACTCTTTGAATACAAAAGAAGAGCAATCTCTGGTATATTGTGGTGTTTCAGCATCCTTAGATACTTCACTTCACGAAGCACAGAAGAAAGCTATGAAAGAAAACAATACAACTGATAATTAGTTTGCATTTTTATTATTAACCGTTCAAATATTTCCACATCAGCTACTATTTTGAAAAGTAGAACTCAATATTTGGAAACCAAATGTACCAAACCAACCATGTCTTGGAGAAATGGTGATGCATTTTCAACTTGGTTTTTGGTTATATCATGGTATCTCAATAACACTGAAGATTGATCAAAAAGGTGGGATTGCAGTCAAGGTGTGACTGGGTGTCTTCCAGATCCAAAGCTTTTGAAACCTTTAGTCAGTTGTTGTACGTCTGTGTAACTGGGAACCACAATTGAATTGTAGGTCTAAATGTCTGTTTTTTTCTGGTTTACATAAACCAAATCTTAAAAATCCAAAATGCATGTGTTCATTTTGCTGAACCATAGAAAAAAAATACATAAAATTGTAGTAAGTAGGCCTTACCTTAAATAGCTAATGTTTATTTTAGGTTTTTGTAACTTTAATAGAAATAGTTCTCAGTAAATTATGTCTTACATATTAGTTACTTACAGCAGGATCAAAGTTTGTTTCATATAATCCAGTCTCCAGATCTTGCTTCAGCAGTGGCTGGTTCAGGTTGGAGTTGCAGTGCGCATCCAGGCTCTCTGTCCATGAAGTGTAGACCTCTTCATCATGCTGATCCAGCAGGTCCAAAATGTTCTCACATTTTTTAAAAACAAGGTCAGCTTCGCTTGTCTCTAAAGATCTGAAATAACACCCAAATACAAAGCATATTTACATGATGCTTTGGTGGCAGCACAAGGAGCTGTTACTGTGGCAGGCATAGGCTATTCATTATTTCCACCAAACTTCAGGCAATTTAGTGCATGCACAACCCTTAAACAAGCTCCATTTTACTGACATTTTTCAAAGTGAGTTTATTTTTTATGTGGACCAGGCTGGGATAACCACAACGACTTCAACAACCACTACTGAGCAGGTGCCTGACAAGCCCAGGCATAGACTTCCCAGGCTGGGCCCTTGCTTCCATGGTTCAGTATATGATGCAAGTTTCTTGGGTTCAAGAGGTGAAAAGAAGCGATTGGCTTGGCAGCGAGAATGGAGGTTGCCCATTGATATTGTCCTCCTGAAAGGTAAACACTTGCTCATACTTCAATCATGTGACCATTGCTAAGGGCAATTTCTAGTCCTGAGAGTTGGATTGATTGGTGCTTCTCATCAGTCTTCAGTGGGCTGCAGCCGCAATGGAACATTTCAACGGGGCATTTCAAACTGGGTGGAAAAACAGGGCTAAAGTTCATAAAAGATATTCTAGAAAAAAAACAACACAATACCTACACGTGACTTATGTGCCTGAAATTATTTTGGTGGCTCAGGATCCTTTCACGCAGCTCCTGGGACCATTTCAAGTTGCCTGCAATTGCTGGCATATTTTTACTGAGAACAGCACAACCATTGTGCAGCTAGAAGGAAATAAAAACACACCTATGAAATTCAGAGAAAGTTATTTTCTATAGAACAATACTATCACATAGCAGCTTCTGGAAACTTCCAATTGCTGTGGTTCCTCTATGTTATGTGATTGTCATTCTCCCATGACTCAGAAACAGAGAACAAGATACTGGTGATGTAAAAAAAAAATTACATATATATATATATATATATATATATACATATATATATATATATATATATATATATATATATATATATAAAATATGGATTTTATGGTGTGATTTTCCATAACCAAGAACTGCGACACCACTGCACTTAACATATGTAGGTTTTTTGGTCCTTTATTCTGTTTTACTTGAATCACGTCCTTTGTCTCCATCTATATATCTGATACTATAAAACTACAATTACTTTGCATGTGATAAAATGACAGCATTACAAAAAAGCAATCTACACTGACAAATGGAACCAGGAAACTACTTACTTTTTCTCTTTGACTGTCAAGGATTTGCCGGCAACAGCTCATCTCCGTCTCAAACATATTAAGTAGGACAATGTAGTTTGGAGCAAAGAGTTTGTTGATGGCTGGCCTCTCCAACAGGGTACCAAAGATTTGCAAAAGCTATCAAAAACAATCATGTCTTTGAACATATAGTTGGAACACAACATTTCTTGTGGTTAAAAAAAAAAAAAAAAAGCATAATGAAATCAATTAAATCGGTAGGACTTTTGTTGACTGCAGTTTTGACATTTTCAGAATATAAAGCTGAAGTTATTCATGTGGTATTGTAAAAGCATGCATACCACAACGATGAAACTAAATTACCTTAAAAGTCAAACAAATTATATTATATATATATATATATATATTTTTGTCATCTCTGCAATGACTGTGTCTGACAACAGTCAATTCTACAGCTAGTAATGATACTGCAAATGGAAAGAAAATTGTCTTCACCTTAAAGGCAGACTCCAGCCCTCTTGAGTCTTGAAATGCGAGGTTAAGCACGGTTCCTAGTCGCTGATCAAAATCCTTGTTTTGTTCAATGAATCGTGTGTAATCGGAGAGAAAATCCTGTATAGATTACAGTTTTCATCAGTAACTGTGGTAGATAATATGTACATCCCTCACATTCACTGAGAGAGTGTGTCTGCATTCATGCATATTACCTGCAACAATCCTGGCAGGAGAAATTAAACTGAGGGTATTGTAGTTCACTGGCATAAATGCAAACCCAAAACACAATGAAGCAATATCGAACATGTTTTAGAGTAAATTTCATACTCGGAGAATGGCAGCCTGCTGTGGGGTATTTGATGGACAGCTAATACCACTACACTGGGTAATTTAGCAGGGAGTTTTGAGTGAGTGCTTTCCATTTCACCATTTCATGATAAAGGTTTATAGTTCAGGTAATGTTGGGAATTGGGTGTGTGGAAACAAATATTAAATTGCAATATTATTTTAAAATGTGATAGTGTTGTCTACGGTAACAGGATAATAAAGAAGACTAAACCATCCCGCTTACAGAAGAATTAAAGTGTTTATGAAACACTGTTTTCCATCTGGGGGACAAAGAAAACAGTGGTCCCATTTCGTGTACTCATTTTCCCTGAGGTTAGGAGGGGTATTAAAACAGGAATTAAACTGCAATCCCTCTTTTAAAACAACTGTCAAAAAAGCGTTAAGAAAAAACAGTAAAGTGTGGGTTAAAGCTTAAAAAGAGAATACGGTGTTTCTCTGTGTCACAAAGACGGCCGGAGTGGGTGGCGTCAGACCAGAAGCAGGAAATAAACAGACAGAGACTTGTGGTTTGGTGAAGCTGAGCGAATGCTTTCGCTCAGCATTTAATAACAGAACAGAAAATGAAAGGTTTGAAACAACAAAACACAGCACACGGCACTTGAGGCCAAAATAAAATAGACGAACAAAACGGACTAGACAGACAAACAAACACGGTGAGCAGATAACAATATTTACGTTCTTTTATATTTACTTTACTCCTTCTCTCTCTCTCCCGTTCTCCACTCACCGAACACCCAACCCCCGAGTGAAAGAAACGTGCATCTATATATACTGTTGTGCTGGGATTCAATTACTAATTAATTATTCACTTGAATCCCAGCACGTGAATTAATTCTGTGCAACCCCGTGCTCGCATATTATACTTTAAATGCACGTGAAGTGATAGTGCAATCCCGTGCCTAAATATAATTATACAATTTAAATACACGTGAAACACAGACCCGTTTATATCCCGTGTACCAATCTATACACCAACATTAACACACGCACCATACAACACATAATATGCACACAGGGGCGGGGCACATTGCCACACTCTGCAACAATGTTATTTTTTTTTTTGCTGAAATTTTAAAATGTATGATTTCACAAAGTAAGAGTTCAAAGACATACCTTGAAGAATGGCAGCCAACAATTTGAACTTATTAACAACCACAACATTGTTTCTAATTGCACACTGTAAACCATCTGCTGTGATTTGAAGTACTGTAGATAATCCAGTAGCCACCCTCCAGTTTCGAAACTTGTATGCCATTTTAAAGTTTACTTTCATCCAGACAGCTCTCTAAGCAGTGATGACAAATAATGACAATAAACAGGACAACGAAACCCAGAGCACAGAACCACAAACTACCAATAATAAGTTTGCATAATAGGCAGTTTTTAGCTCCGCAGATAATGGTTCACCTTGACTAACAAAGCTGGCTTTCTCAATGTCAACAGACTTGCTCCTGGTGCATCACTGCTCCCACCCTGCTGGGAAGCTGGCGGGAGGTCACTAAATTGTCTGAAGATGTTTGATGGAAATAAAATCACTGACCTAGTCCAAAATTGGCCATATTATGTAGACAGAAGAATATCAGGATATTGAACAGAGACCTGCTGTGCCTCCTTTCTGTACGAGTTACCTGGTCTGTGTTTGTCTTTTACAATAAATTAAGGGCATACGACATTGACAGAACTTTGCCGAAGCTGTATAAAGCACAAAGGAAACCTTTGCCAAACTCTAGTGAAAGTGAAGTACACTGTAAACATCAGGATTGGTTTTGAACAGGATTTACTCATTGGGCAACCCTCTGATACTCCATTTTCAAGACATTACGTGAATACAGTGTAAAGGGATAGAACGAAAATATGAAATACATATGGATGTCAGTTTCCAACCATTACAAACTGTACTGATGTTGCTATGTTCAGCATTATAGTGCATTCAACTGCATCTAAACCACACTGCTGTTCTTTCTCACAATGTATTCCCCTTCATTCCACTTCCACAAACCGCAGTTGATTACCACACGCAATAGTTATCAGTTCTTTGCTTATAAAATGACAGTATATTCATGGAAAACTGTACTGCTCAAGGGATATGAGTGGTCTCTGAAATTAGGCATCAGGGGAAATCAAAATGAGCCTCATTTCTGAAGATATTTGGTGCCTTTTTGAAAAAAATAATACAAGAAATAATTTCAGGAGAATTGTTTTCATTACCGGAGTTCTGGGATGACACATAATCCCTATGGTGTTTTCAAATTGTAGCAGTTGAGGAGAATGTTTTTTGTAATACTGCAGTGTTGCAGTATACAGAGTTGAGCTTACCTCCTTTAACGTTATCATAATGTTTATGTATTTTGCACATAAATGGAAATAAAAAAGAATACTATATGCAGTTAAACTGAAACAAAAGTAGAGCCGTTTAAGAAAAATAAATATATAAAAAAAGCTGTCAGTCAATCCAGTCTCATGTCTCTAGGCTACCTGGTTTATTACAGCTAAAACTGTATAGGTGCCCATAAACGAACACCACTAACAGGAAGTCCCTGGCCAGCAGTCTATGTTAGAATTATTACAATTTAAAAACCTAACTGGATGCTAGACGCTAAACGACTTCCAAACCGTTCATTAATGCTTAATTATACTGCAATTTACACACAGTAAGTATGCATATTATGCATATAAAACAAGCACCAAGTAACAAAGCTGTAGCATCGACAGTCCAGCTTTTTTTTTTAAATGTACATTGTCTACGCAGTAAAAGATTGGTGGATTTTAACATTTTCACCCCAACCGTTTCTTTCAAAAGTCTGTCAATTTTGTATAGATTTCAGCAGTCATGTTTCAGGGGGCATCACTCTACCCCCTGCTGTTACAGCACTCTGAAGAAACAACGGTGTACCTTATCCTGAAAAGAATACATTTTCTTGGCAATTACAAAGTAATACAGTCTATTGATTAAGCGCTTATAGCTGATTAAATAATTGCATTGCAATTATATTTTGTATGCTGTGCCATTTAAATGCTGTAAAATTACGGTATATGCCTAGAACTTAAAGGTTATATTAGTTCACATGCTTCATTTTATTTTATTACTCTGTTAAGGATCATTCATTCTTCTCTGTAGTTTTTCTTTAACCTCAGATAATTCATCAAGTGTTAAGACAGTTTGATGTTTTAAAGGTTTGCCTCGGTCAAGACTGTTCTATAGATAAATACACCTGGGTTACAGCAATGTACAAATATGATTTTTTTTTTTTTTTTTCTTTTTTAAAGACTAAACCAGTTATATAAAAAGGAAACTTTTCCATTACCAGATTCCGGTAATCCAGCGGATCGTATTTCCTTTCTCGCAGGACCCTCCACCCGTCATGGAATTCCTCGTTCATGCCGTACACCATTTCACTGAGAATCTTTCCCCGAGATCCCCCGAGCTCGATCTTCTCCAGTTTGAGGAAGTCAAGAGCTGATGCAAATAGCTCCTGGAAAGCATCACATTTCATCCACTGAATTACTACTTTGGTGGTCACCATTAAAAACTATAATGGGGAGAGGGCTTTAACTCATCTTCCACGGGCTGTATCTGCTTAGCAGACAAAATGTAATACAGTGGACTTACCTTTAACACAACTCTTTAATTCAAACAAGTATCTTATTTCTAAACTGGAGGACATGTCCCACAATATTTTCCACAAGTTTCAAAAACTCCCCTCTGTCCAAACACTAATATACAAGCTCTTTGCCCTCCGATAAGTTTGAACAAAAGGGGTTCTGTAGTAATGCTGCATGTCTTTTCATAAACTGGAGATAGTTAATACATTCTTATACAGCACGCAACGTATTTACCTCAATCTTCAGCAGTCTGTCGAGGATTCTGTCAGTTCGTGCAAAAACGAGATTTGAAGGGAAGTCCCAACGTTTCACTTCCTCCCCTCCTCTGTAATACCGGCTCATCCTGTCTTTGTGTTGAGTGAAAGATTTCTTAAAGCTTTTCAATGTCTGTATGGTTTGTTGCACTTTCTCGATTCCTTCTTCCAGTTCCATTTTAAAAAGCTCTTCAGGAATCAGGTATGCAAAGGCCTAGGAAGACAACAAAGGCCAGGTTTTATTTATTTTACTTGTTTGTACTCTAAAGTCAACTTAATTTTATGGGGGACACAAAAAATACTTGCATCTCTATAGATATACCTTTGTTCCTTTTCGGAACAAAGTGCTATTCAAGGTCACTTACTTTTAAGCAAGCTTTCCACAGAAAGTTGGTTTGTATTTTTCATTTCTGTTATAGTGTAGCTGAAATAATAGGTAGCTTGTACCATAAAAATCAAGTAGGTTGATAGTACTTTGCTGTTAATACTTCATACCCGTTCGATCAGCAGATTGCAAAACTCCTGCAGCAAGACAACGATTCTGGATGGAACACAACAGTATTTGGAATGGCTCCAGATCAGGCAGAGGGTGTGGAAGAGAGGGGCTATGAGAACTTCAATGCCTGTAAAAGTACATTCTTCAAAGTAGGCAATGTGACTTTTCAAGGGTCTAAGATGTAGCTCTATGTCCTGCGCTTCTGAGACAGCTAATAACATAAAAGGGAAATGTTATTACAAAATATTATATCAATATTCTTTACCTTATTCTTCAAATGAATGTTATAGATGTAAATCAGAATAACAAATATCCACACCTGCCTGCTTCTGACTGGGATCTCATCTCATTTTAGTCCAACATAATTAATTTTATTTGCTTTAAGATTCACTCTCAGTACAGGTGACCTACCACACTCACCCAGTCCATTTTCTCAGAAGAGGTTTATTTGATATTTAGAGTTTTATAGTTTGGACAATTTCATAAAAGGCACAGTGAGTGTGATTTTACCTTCATCCACTTTCAAGATAATTTCTTTAAAGGTTGCATAGTAGCTGCTTTTTATCTTTTTCAAGATTTCTATTATCTTAACCACTTTAGGGTTCTGTATCTGTGAAAAGAAAAAGTACATTAGATTTTATTTATTTATTAAATTATATAACAATATATATATAACAATATATATATATATATATATATAAATATATATATATATATATATATATATATAAATATAACAATATATATATATATATAACAATATATATATATATATATATATATATATATATATATATATATATATATAGTTACAGCTCTATTCTCTTAGACACTGTCTTCAAATGCCACCTGGATGTAGCCTTATCTGTACTGCTTAACATTATGAAATTGTAAAAAAGAATTTACCTGTTTTTGAATTCCAATTAAGTTCTCTTTTTGTATTACCCAGAACTCTATCTCAGCAGAAGGCCCAGGATTTTCCCCTTCTAAAAGTGCTTGGCTTGAGTCTTTCTTCAAGACGTCAGAGATTTGGTGTGTCCACTGTATCACCATGGTCTCAATTGAATACAGCAGTGTTCTGTCAATGCGTGGTATTCTGGAGCTAATGAACAACATGCATGGATTATAGATTTGTAGATCAATATCACAGTTATTTTACATAATCGTCAATAAACGTATAGTTCATTTCACTGAAGGAGATTGGCGTTTTTTGGCTTGGGGTATGTCCACACATTCAAGGTTTATCTAGCAAAGTTTATCCAGTACCACTGCAGTTTGCCTCAATTTTGAATTAAAACCAAGTGAAATGTATAGAAATTGTAAGGAGCAATGCTGAATGTTGATTTAACTGCTTCAAATTAAACCAAGTTTTGTTCATTAGTAGTTTAGCATGAATGAATATATACCCCAGGCAGGAATGCTTTGTAAAACCAAGGTGTTGCACATTATAAAATGGATATGTAGTATATCATATCATTTTACTTGAAACAGTAATTGTGTTCTGTGTTTTATTCCCCATGGATTTCTGAATATACACGCTATCCATTGTTTATCTGTCTAAGCAACACTAAAAAAAAACTTGTGGAATTAGATTCCAATAACACTACTAATAATTACAATGTCTTGCTAACCAAACTATGCTGTGGTCCTTATTTGGACACCTACTTGTCAAAACCATCCGGTTCTTCAGATCCCTCTATGCACAGCGGCAGTGGCAGCAGGGTCCTTCCTTCCACCTGGCCTCGCAGCATGATAAATTTGCTTTTTAATTTTTCAACATGTTTCCTAATGTCTTCTGAAACCACCCGGGGCCAGCCAGCATGATTATTTGTGTTGGCCAAAATAGGAACCACAACCTTTAAAAACAATGTATGAGAACATATGCATTAAAACCAACAGCACAGACGACAGCTATTTATTATGTATCAATACCTCCCAGCATGCAATGATCAGAACCTTTAATCATATCAGGTAGCTAATAGGAGTTCATAGCAGGTCAGCGTAGAGGCTTTAAAGAGGCATAAGTAAATGAAATAGCTTTACATGAATCTGATACCATAGGAGGTTAAAGAAAGCTCTAAGTTTGCATGTCTATTGCACTGAAACGTACGAGTAATCTCAGTTGTGTATTCCGTCAAAGCATGCTACTATCTGTAAAACATGTAAGTCATTAGGGGAAGCATTGTTTTGTATGTAAAATGGCCCACTTCATTCATTTACTATAGAGGGAGCAATTTGCCAGTACGTTTCCCATAGTGTATAATACAGGTGTTATTTTAAAATACTGATACCTACATAAGTATATTGTCTGTCACGACTGCATGCACTTTTTTTTTTTGCTTTTACGAGTACCTCGTTGATGAGAACTGGTAATTGCTCCAGGGGTAGGCAGGACACTTCTCCAAACCCAAGCTCATTTTTGAAATTAGTCTTGGATATTTTCATACTGCCATTCTTCAAAATGCAGAGCAATTTTGTTTTCAAAGAAACAGAAGTCTTGAAAGAGAATATAAATTATTTCCACAACACAAATGATGATGCAATTATGTCCATGGCACCACTTGTAAAACAGAAACAGTATATAACAATTTAGGTTCATACATTACTTTATTTGCAGTCTAAAAGTCAAGCAAGTTCAACCTTTAAACTACAAAACAAATGATTTAGCTTTAAAGGTTCTGCCTCACCAATACACATAATCATAAAACTGCGCAGATGCTGTAAGTGGTTGGCCAGGATATTTAATCTTCATATTCGTAAGCAGTGTTCTCCCTAAACAACCAACTATTTCATTAGTCACATTTACAGCTCTCACCTGTCCATCAACATACAGAGTTCCTCCTGGGCCGGTGAACAGAACGAGATGATCATATTCTTTTTGATCCAGGAAGTCTATTAAAAGTTTCTGGTGTTCCTCTGCAGCTATGAATCGATTCCATTTATCAGTTTTCACACGAAGGGATGTGAACACCTGCTCTCTCAGAAAATCGATCCTTTCATCAGTGGCTGCATTTGTTTTGAGAGGTTCCAGTAAAGGTCTGATGCTAGTTTCTGCCATAGTAATACACTTCCCTTAATGGAGTATAATAAGCACATAAAATGTTTTTTTTTTTTTTTTTTTTTTTTAAATACATAACTGTAAAAAGCCAAACAGAAAAAATAAATAAATAAATAAATAAATAAATAAATAAATATCCCATATAGAGGAAGCTACCGAATTATTAACATGAAAATAATAAAGCTTATTACTCTGCTGTTACACTTCACCAAGCATTTCTCCTCAGTTGTTGGCCTCATTGCTCACACATATATGGGTCCACAATTACTGTTAATTGCTTCTGTATGAAATATGTTTGCAATTACACCACAAGGAAGAAGTTTATGTACTGTATGAAAAGAAAAAAAAGTTAAATAAGAAAAGCTTTTCTCTCACAGGATAAAATAAAATGAAAAATACCTCAATCTATGGTCCGCTGGCTTGTTTCTCAGAGTAAGCAACTGGAATGTAAAAACCTGGGCATTCTCAGGTGGCCCGACAAGGAAAATGAAATGCCTTCTGGCGACAGGCTGTGTGACACTGACAAGTACCTGTCTGACAGCAAGACATGCAGTGCTATCACCGTCAGCTGTAACGTGCTGCACACCTGTTTGTACTGCAACCTGATCACATCCAAGGCTTCCTGGCAAGCTCCACCATCCATCTGAATGAGAAATATATATGGGGTGTATTAATTATACAACAGAAATACCCCCACATTGATATAGTGCTACCACCTGCTTTTATATGGCTTTGCAATATGTATTGGAATCCCTCCCATATTTACCTGTATCTTAAGTACAAGTTTACAATGCATGTGGAGAAAAGTAAAGATTCCTAACCAATTTGGTTGGCCTAGTAAATCCTTTGCCCTAATTTGGTGTCTTCACTCACTGGCTTCGCAAATAATTGTTTTTATTTCACAGCAGATTTACAAAGTTTTACACTGACATTATAACCATATATATATATATATATATATATATATATATATATATATATATATATATATATATATATATATATCACAGCTAAATAACATACCAACCATATATTAACTACAATCAATTGCATTTGTGGTGTTTTCAGATATACTTATTTTTTATATGTGCAGACAAGCCATTCACCCCTTCAGAAAATCTCTAGTTACAAACATACCATCCCACTTCAACTTCTGCTGTTTTATATTAACTGATTACCACATTATTCCTGTTTATTAAATTACCGTCACACTAATAGCCTTGTATTGGTTGAAATAAAATTGTGAATTTGAACCATTTTAGGCATTGCTTACTTTTAACAGTAACTAAACTTTCCAAAATATTGTCGACTTATTATATGGACCTATTTGCATACTCTCAATTAATTAGACTAATTAACTTACACGTAAATGACAATTCCGTAACACATTTCATTAACTCGGAAACTGTAATTCCATGTTCGGTATATGCTATTAGGTGTTATATTACAATTAATTAGACACAAATAGCTTATGCAAATGAGATTGATTCAAAAATGGATATGTCCTTTAACTTTATAGGCAATATACTTTCATTTGCAACGCATGGGTGTCCATCAGGCCTGATGAACTGCTGAAAACGAAAAAACAGGTTACTATATAGTTAGTTTATCATGATAGCATATCTTTCAAGATAGGCATTACTTCAAGACAACAATCAAGATAGGAACGCTGTAACACCTTCAAAAATGCTGTTTCATAGGAAATGCAACATTTTGATATTTATACTAGCGTTTCACACACAACTTCTCGCAGGGGAAATTGCAGTATTTTGATCCACTGCTCTAAAATAATTTTTATAATCTACATTTATCTGAATGCAACCAAACCGTGAGTTTTCAGAAATCATTTACATTGGTTTGTAAAAAACATGACAGTTGAATATTCATTTGTGACACTTCAGCTTCTTGTGCAATTCTGGTTTTTATTTATTTTAAGTAACAGTTTACTTCTCTGCATGTTGCCAAGTAAATATTTTAATAAATCACACACCCACGCATGAAAAAAAAGGGGCGGTCCTTGCTGAGTCCAGATGTGCTTACTACTTACCTTTAACCACTGCACTGCCATCAAGAATTCAGGGAACCAGATGCAGTCCCCAGATTGCGCTGAATAACTGCCAATATACAGTAGTAACACTCCTTAAGAGCCAATACAAATGCGAAGATTTTGGATCTATCATCAATAAAAACAGTGGCCTAAATGAGTACGTTTATGACACATACCTTGTCCATGCAGAGGAAATAATAAATGACTTACTACTTATCAACTATATATTTGTATATTTAAAATGAGGTAAGTAGTTTTATTTACCACAACTATATAATTATATTATATATTCCATCACTCAGATATGAACTGCTTGTATTTCAGTTAATTATACACGTTACATAACTAAGTCAACAAAATACTAAATACTATAAAATCAAGTGTTAAAATAGTGTTTTATTAGTGACACTTATAATATATTTCAAAATACATGAATCTGAGGTGGCCCTAAAGGTTACAATATTTTAAAATTGTGTCAATAGTCTTTTTTTTTTTGTTTAAGGTAATTTATGGAAACTGGTTACTGGCATAATTACCCCAGTAGCAAGATTGTATAGCACTCGTAAATGTACCGATTTTTTTATATATATATATATATATTATACACACACACACACACACACAGAAAATCATAACAAAAAAAGTGCACATACTACAAAGACTTTTCAGGGCAGTATTTTAAAAAAAATGTTTAAGAAAATATACAAAAAAACAATAAATATGGGTTCTCCCTAGTTAAAAGTAGCTCATTATTATTACTGACACTATTATGCAGACAGCATATGAAAGGGACTTCTGTCAAACGGCATCTGTTGGATATTTTATAGGTAATTTAGCAAAAAGACCTTGACATATAAAATATCTTGACACAGTATTTCAGAAATGGTGGCTGCATAATTATCTTTGTCTTTTGGTCCGACACATGATACTTGTTAGTGTTTATAATAACAAACCAGCACCAGTCTGCAAACCCTGCAGAAAATGGATTGTGCTACCTTGGATTTTTACTTTATTGCATGACAGTCTTAAAAAAAAAAAAAGTTTTTTAATTAAACAAAATTGGCAAATTAACCCTTTATCATGGCTTTTTATAAAGGATTCATACTTTAATTGAGTTCCATTGGAAAATGAAGTTTTACAAAAGTAACACACTTAATATTGTACATATTTAAAATGTAATTAAAATAACAAGTTTTTGATACAACAAAACCAGTTTACTAAGTAAAGCCTACTATAAATAGCTTTTGCTGCAAGTTATGTATATTAAATGTAAGATCAACAGAATTACAAGAAAAAAAATACAAAAAGTTTTAATTACATGATTGTTTCCTTTTGCAAACTACCTTAAGTTCCAATTAATAGGTGGCAAAACTTCCAATGCTAAGCAAATTCAGACAAGCGTGTATCAATTACACAACACAATCAAAAAAGAAAATTGCAGGAAAACTTAAGATGTGCAAAAAAGCAGCTTAATGTAGACATGACACATCTGCACTGCTCACACATCCCAGTACAACCTGGACCACCATGATCTGAGGCTGATCATTTCCATGAATGCTTGGTTTAGATGAATCTCAACTTCTGAAAGACTCATACTCATTTGCAAAATATGCACATCTACAATTTCCCTATAAAATATATTTTTTTAGCTGGCCAAACTCCCATTTCAATCTTTTTTTTGTACCTTTC